>NC_034595.1:103327344-103341763 GCF_900095145.1 Mus pahari | reverse complement strand
GTGCCTCCTCCTCCTCCTCCTCCTCCTCCTCCTCTTTCCTTTCCGGAGCTCAGCCACAGTAGTAAAATCACCTCATCAAAGTTCACTGCTTGCCCTTCCTGGAGAGCATCAGCCACAAGCCCGTGCCACCTCCTGTACTTCCCTAAGATCACAGGTCCCAGAAGATGCTCTGAAAGGAGCAGGTAGCTGAGGGCTTTACAGCCGACTGCCAGACTGCCATCCGCTAGTATTAGTCTGACGGTGGAGTACCACCAGGGAAATGAATAAGCCTCTCTGGGGTCCAGACCAGCCTCCTCCATCAGGGATTCCAGTGTGAGAGGGTTCCAGGTGGATTGTGCTGTGGGGAGCCCAGGCTGTCAGCTTATTTCTCTCCATGGTTTGGGGACTGCCTCTTCCCTCCTTGTCCTGTGTTCTGGGGAGGGTCCAAGTGTCCGTGGCCTTTTTCTTCTTTCCACCTCTGCCATTCCCCTGGAGCTGGCTGCAGAGCTCCCACATGGGGAAAGAAGGGCCTCACTTCATAGGAAGGATCCCCTGGGCCCATGTAAGACCCGGAGCCGAAGGGTCTGTGTGAGGGGAGGGGATGGGGGCCTCTCCACACAGGGTCTCCAGGGAAAGGAATCTTTCCGGATTTGTTCAGGCTGAACAGCTCAAAGAAGCCCTCTGGCCCAGGCAGCCCACTGGGGAAGGCTCCTTCCTCTAAGCAGGAGTCCGATGCAGCAGCTTCCTGGTGACCTCACACAGTTCCAGCATAGGTGGTCCTTGCAGAATATAGGAGGGTCATCTGAGTTTATAATTGGTGTTACAATAGGCAGCTAAAACCTCCCCTGTACCAGCACTCAGAAGGTGGGCCAGATGTAAAGGAGCCACAGCCCAGAGGTCCCGTCATGGTTAATGCTGGCACGAGGCTAGGGTCCTGCACATGCTCTCACACCCTTGTCTCCCAGGTCCCCGGGATGTTGGTTAGGTGGTCTTCAGCAAACCTCTTGGGTAAAGAACTCATTTCCCATCCTCTAGGCTTGACAGTCAGAATGGAATTCTCTGTCCTAGAATCTCTGTGGTTTATGTCTTTGTCTCAGTGGCCTTTAAAAGCTGGGAATAAGTAGAAATATATATGTATGTATGCATGTGTGTGCATATGCTTGTACATATGTGTGTGCATATGTATATATATATATATGTGTGTGGACATATATACATAATACATGCATGTATGTGAGTATGTATATTGTGTGTATGCAAGTACATACATATATATGTATTGTGTACATATGCATGAATATATATGCATATATGTATGCATGCATGCTGTGTATGCATATGTGTGTATGTGTAAGTACATATGCATGAATGTATATGTATATATGTATGTATGCATGCCTATATACATGTATGTGTTCACATATATTTGTGTATATACATACATATATGTGTGTACATGTGCATGAATGTGTGTGTATGTAATATTATGTATGTATGTATGTGCTTGCTTGAATTCTTGTTACTTGCTATGACTTTGAAGTCATTCTGAGCAGAGGAATTAACACTAGTGTGACTGTTTCTATACATGTAGAGCTCTAAGTGAAAGATAATGGACCGTGAAGAGCCCAAGTGCTCCCAACAACATGTGTGTATATGTGTTCATGTACATGTCTCTGTGTGTGTCTCTTCATGTGTGTCTGTATGTCTATGCCTATATTTGTGGGTTCGTATGTGTGTCTGTGTGTGTCCTTGTGTGTGTCTCTGTATGCATGCATACATTGAATACATGGAGGGTGAGACTGTAAAAGGCTTACCGTCTGGGGACTTGGGTTCAAATTCCATTCCCAGCTCTTCTTCATGTGTCTGATGGTAGAGCAGAGCCTTCCCCTGAGTAAGACCTGTTTGTCTGTTCTGGTGTCAACTGGAGGGAGGGGGGACCATCCCCCTGTAAATGGCGTGCAGTTTCCTCAGGGCTGAAAGAACTGGTATTCAACCCATGACCCACAAGGGCCTCAGCATCAGCCTCACAGGTGACCACACAGTGACGGCCTCAGGGCCTCGTGTAAGCATGTTGGTTACAGCCATAGAAACCAGAGATGGGCCTGATCCTGTGCCTCCTCCTCCTCCTCCTCCTCCTCCCTGGGAATGTTCCCTTTCCCACAGACACTCTGGGCTTATTTATTCATTGAAGCTTCACAGCCCACAGGGGTGAAGGGAGACAGAGGTGTCAGGGGCAAGGGGCCCCCAGAACAGCCATCCCTCTCCTCTCTGGCCACAGTGAAGGTGGAGCGACCTTGTGTTTACCTGAGCCTCTGTCCTCCTCCCAAGTGGCTGAAATGAAAAGCCCAGACTCTTTGTAAAGAATCTGTTCCCTGGGTCCTTTCAGCTCAGACCCTTCCTGAAACAGAGGCACAACCATCCTGGCAGGAATCTGTTGACCAGGCATCTGCACTTGCCTGGTCAAGGCAATGTCTGAGAGAACAGCCTTGTTAGCCCAGAACTCAGGAGACATAGTGGGAAAGGCTTAGGGACTTGGAACCAATTATTTTATGATCACATCAAGTTTTAATTAAAAGGAGGAGACACATGGCTTATCTTTGTGTTCTGATATTTTGCATGACGACATAGTAACTGCCACCACGCAGGCCTGGTGCGGTGACGCTCCTGTCCCCACTGACCAGACCTACATACACAGCTGTCAGCCTGGAGGTGAACTGTCCCCTCGTATCCCTTCTCCGGGAAGCCTGGTGGCAGATGGCAGAACCAATACCATCATTTAACGAGGAACAAGTTGAGCATGGTAATCGCATCATGGAGCAGAGCCCCAGTTTCGTTCTTTTAAGTCTCCCTAAAGGCAGTAGACGAGGACACTGCCCAGAGCCATACTCCCAGATCCCCAGCCAGGCCGAGGAGAAGAGGCCATTGTGGGAAGTTCATCCGTTTCTTGGTGAGATGGAAGAGTGAGAACGGCTTCTCAGTGCGCTTCCCCAAACTGTCAGGCGACGGGTACCCTGCTCTTCAGCCTCGGACCCAGGTGGGCTCTACTGCTTCTTTCCGAAGCTGCCCTTTCTCCCAGGACACAGCGTTTTCCAGTGTGTAAGGACTCCGGTTTGAATTCCAGCTCCAGCACTGCGATGATGATGGATTTACAGACGAAAACGACAGGGTCACACGTGAAGATGCTTGCAGAAATGGGGATCCAGACAAGCCTCTGAATGCCCAGATTTATCCCGGGGTGGGTTCAGGGGTCTGCAGACACACCCCCCAACAGTACAAACGGGTCTTTATCTGCTTCCCAAATTGTTCTGTGACCCAACAGCTGCAGTGTTGGCTGGCCTTGGTTTGTATGTTTTCGTCAGTGTGACACAGGATAGGGTCAGCTGGGAAGAAGGAGCCTCGATTGGGAAAAGCGTCCCCATCCCCCATCCGTTTGGCCCGTGGGCTTCCTGTAGTACGTTTTCACGATTGACGTAGGAGGACCCAGCTCACTGTGGGCAGTGCCATCCCTGGGCTGGTGGTCCTGCCTGAGTTCCATATAAAAGTAGGCTAAGGGCTGGAGAGATGACTCAGCGGTTTAAGAGCACTGACTGTTCCCCCAGAGGTCCTGAGTTCAATTCCCAGCAACCACATGGTGGCTCACAGCCATCTGTAATGGGATCTGATGCCCTCTTCTGGTGTGTCTGAAGACAGCGACAGTGTACTCCTTTACATAAAATAAATATGAAATCTTTTTAAAGGAAGAAAGCAAGCGAGCAGGCTGAGCACGCCAGTAAGCAGCACTCCATGGCTTCTGTTTCCATCCCCACCCTCAATGTCCTGCCTAGGCTTCTCTCAGTGGACTGTGGCCAGGGATAAGTGAACTAACGTAGACCCACGCTCTCCAACAGCACTAAGGCAGCTGTCAATCTTCAGTTACCATGGTCACTGTGCCCTTGGTCACACCTTACTACAGTTGCTCTCTTTCCAGCGTGAGGGAAGTTTACTGAATTGCTCCAGATCTGGCCCCTTCAGAATCTATATGTGATGTAACCCAGCCTTTCAGGCTAGCTCCAGGCATCTGCGTCTCTGGGTTGACTGATGCTTATAGTACTGAGGGCACTGTTGGAGAAACTAAATTCCCTGATTTGCAAGGGAGAAGCCCAGAAACATAACTTCTCTTTTTAATATAGAAATATTAATGCCTATTCCGTTTTGGGGGGTTGGGGGGATCTTTTGTCTTGCCATTTTGGGTTTTCGAGACAGGGTCTTGCTATGCAGCCCACGATGGGTCTCAAACTCCCGACAATCCTCCTGCTTCAGATTTCCAAATACTGGGACCAGGATGGGCACATGTCCTTAATCCCAGCACTTGGGAGTCAGAGGCAGGTGGATCTCTGTGAATTTAAGGCGGGATTGGCCTACATAGTGAATTCCAAGACAGCCAGAGCTACAAAATAGAAAGACCTTCTCTCAAAAAATTAAAAAAAAAAAAAACAACAAACCGCTATGACCACAGGTACGTGCCACCATGCCTAGTTTATCAGCCTGCTTGATGGTTCGGTTTTGGTTTGTGAAAAGAGAAGGCCTCGTGTATGCCATATACTGTCTGTCTTGGACATCTGCCTCTTTGGGAAACAATACATATGCGTCAATGTCCTGTGCCCGGGCACCAAGCCTGTGAATTATGTCATCCATCCTGACAGCAGCCAGCATCCTTGCTGGAAACAGCCGGCTGGTCCTGGGAGCTGCTGGCCCCTGGGGAGCACGGTGGTCCACGAAGCAGCAAGCGCCCACAGGGAAATCGAGTCCAGCCCCGGAAGGGGAAGAGCTGTGACAGTCCTGTCTCTTTTCAGCCTTACCATATGGTCAGGTCGCCTCTCACACACAGGGCAGGAGTGAGCACACATCGTGCTCAGGAGTGAGAGCCATCGTGGGGAGCTTGAGCCGGCGGCCGAAGGGAACCCCATTCTCCACTTCCGGGGATGGTCTCAGTGTGTCCTCTGTGTTAGAGAATCGTGAGACCTGCTATACACCTGACGGGATGCTTAAGAATCCTGGATCTGCTGTCCGTACTGGGACTGGGGGAGGGGAGGGAGGCTGGCCTGTGCAGGGACAGACAGGTGGGCCAGTCTCTATTACCCTCTACAGTTTCCTAAGGACATTCATGGTAAGCCTGTCTGTGTGCTAAGATGGGTCCTACCTCAGTGGGCCATGGGTGATTACTTCACAAGCTGCCAGGCCTGCCTGTGGTAGATGAGAGCCACCCCAACCACCAGCCTTTGAAAGGTCAAGGTCAAAGGTCAGCTTTGTAGCCCAGATGAGACAGGGCTAACCTCATGTCTCTGCCCTAAGAGAGGATAGACCACCCTCTCTCTTAGTAATAGAGATCACAAGTGTGGCTTCTGGGGAGAGAATTCACCCCACAGTCTGCCCATCAGAGCAACCCTCCTTACTGCCATCTGTCCTGGAGACAGCTCTGCATCCCTGTAGTGGCCTGTGTGAGCCCAGGGTGGGCCTGGGGAACAACTGGTATGTCACACCCCCCCCCCCCCAGGCAGGCTAGCCGGGGCCTCCCTCACATGGCTCTCTGTGACTTTCAGAAGATGTTCTGGCATGGGTCTGACACTGGCGATGAAGCCTGGCTGGAGGCATGCTGGCTGGGCCAAAGTCTGACTCAGTCTTTCTTTTTTTTTTTTTTTTCAGGAATCTGGGCAAATCTGGCCTTCGGGTCTCCTGCCTGGGGCTTGGTAAGTATGGGAACCCCTCACGAACCCCTTCAGGAGAGCCAGCCCTGCCCTGAGTAAGAGCTACACTGAAAATCTATGCTTCTGAGAGATTAGGTTGCCATGGCAACCAGCGGGCAGGAAGGGACACCCACAGCCTTAGCACAGAAGGCCAGGGAGCCCAGGAGAACCCTGAGAGTCCTTTGCACCCTGCCCTTCACCCCAACGCAGACGTCAGAGCAGCTCCTGACCATCCTGGGGCCAAGAGGCTTTCCTCCTGGCTCATAAGCCTAATTTCAGAGAGACTTTCCCCAAGAAAGACCACCGGGGCATGCCACGTTCCTTTCTCCAGACGTGAGCTCTATCCTCTGAAGCAGCTGTCCTCCACCTCCTTCACCCCTCCCACCCTAGCAGCCACCCCTAGCCCTTTCCAAGTAGGGCCTGTCACCAGGGACATGCCCCCATCACCTCGTTCTGCTCTCTGGGGCAGCTCCACACCGGCCCCACACTCTGGACAGTCCTCCTATCTCAGCCTCCCAAGTGCCCCCCACGTGGCTCCACAGCCCTCCTAGGCCTACCCAGCTCTCAGTACCACAGACAGGCCACTGCTACCTTTATCTGGAGACTCACCCTGGAGGCTAAGTACCCACATACACAGGATACGCTCAGCACATAGCCAAGGGTGCCCTGTGGCTGGCCCTGACCCCACCCCCTACACTTCAAAGCCTGAGTACCCATGAGACAGCTCTGGGCCACTGTCACCTGAGCATATACCTCTCCTTTCAGGAACATGGGTGACCTTCGGGGGCCAGATCACGGATGAGGTAAGATAGCTCCCTCAGCCCTGAGGTACATGGTTAAGTCCTCACATAAACCCGGGACTATGCGTGCTCATGGACGCCACCGTGACAGCCTCTTTCTCTCTGTTGGGGGTATCCTACCAAGGTGGCTGAGAAGGCCAAGGAATAGAGGGAAAGTTGTGCCCAGTGGCACTGTCTAGCAAGCCTGGGAATCCAGGATTCTCATGAGCATGACACCTACGCCACAGTTGACCCCGAGCATTCAAGGATCCCATGTTTTCCAAGTGATAAAGCTGGATAAGGACTGAGCTGCACCCTCTAAGTGTGCCACTTGAGTGGCCCGTCCGTCTGTGACTGCTACGGGAATTCAGGTTTCCTGCAAGCTGGAGAACCTGCATAGGCTGTCTGCCTAGCCTTCCTGACCGTATGCTTCTCTGGCCCTGCTAACCTGCTGTCTTCTGAGGGCTTATCTGCTATTGGGACACAAGGTGACACTAAGAAAGAGCAGATCCACGTGCTGCTGCCAGCATCACGGGGCCTGTCGGGAGGGAAGGGGTACGCTTCCAGACAGTGGGAGAGGCTAGAGAGGAGAGCTCTGGGCACCTGCATCAGCTCAGCCATTGCGTTCGCCCGATTTGCTGTAGAAAGGCTTGCGTTTAAAAAATTAATAAGTGAGTTCATTTGAGACCTTGTTAGCTGTGATTGCTCCATTTTCAGGGGAAACTTGACTTCCATTGTGATTTAAGTGCAGTGTGTGGTTTTGTTCTTTATTTTTATAGCAGTAAATGGTCACTGAACCATTTGTCCTAGGCGCTGAGGCTGCTGGGAATGAGGGTGTGACTCACTCAGGGCCAGTCGGGAGCTTCTCAGGTGAAGCTCTGGACCTCAGAGCTCTGAGTAAGAATGGGAGCCATGGGACACGAGCGGTTTGTCTCAAGTTAAGTCTCGTCCGACTCGGTCTGTCCCCCTTCAGTGTAGCTGTGACACAGGAGATGGCATTGAGCTGTTCTCAGCACTCGCTATAGGGCATGGCGACCTTGTGGACTTGTGACTCCATCACAAAGAGATCCATGGCTCCCGAAGAGTATAGATGAACGAATCTCAGATGGCAGTCCCCACCGGCTGTCCCCACCATGTTTCAGTCGGGGTCAGGGTGACAGGGATAAAGATGCCGAGGTCATACCTTGATGAGGATCAGAGGGCTAATGGATAACAAGTGAGGTTCCAGAAGGATATAGCAGTCAAAAAAGACCTAGTGAAGGAACAAGAAGAATTTCTTATTAGATGCCATAGTTGGTATTGAAAAAACAAACAAACAGCAGTATGCCAAACGTTAGGGACCCCTGGCTGCATCAGGTGAGAAGGGCAGAGTATTTATTCTCTGCCTGTTTGGTCAAAGACTATTGTAGACCACTTCTCCCCCACTTGGAGGACTTTTGGTTAAATATTTGAAATGTAAAATTTACCATGTCAGAGCTGGAGAGAGCTCAGCTAGTAAAGTGTCTACCAGCGATTTGAATCCCCAGAACTATTAAAAAGGGGTTGGGAGGAATGGCAGAATGTACTTTAAAAAGTCAGCACGTAGACGACGTAGACCCCGAGGACCTCCGGGGCTCATTGGCCACCCTAGTGAGACCTGAAGGACAAATGAGAGGTTCAGATGAGACAAGATGGACAGTTGGATGGTAGTGGAAGGAATGACCTCTGGCTCTATATTTACGTGCACACACGTGTACACATGGATAGTGGTGCTGACTTGCACACGAGTGTGCATGTGCTGCCAGTGCTGGTGAACTGTCTGTTCATAGAGGGCAACAATGCTAGGTGGTGGTGGTGCACGCCTTTAATCCAAGCACTCGGGAGGCAGAGGAGGCAGGCAGATCTTTGAGTTCAAGGCCAGCCTGGTCTATAGAGTGAGTTCCAGGACAGCCAGGGCTACACAGAGAAACCCTGTTCAAAACTATGAATGAATGAATGAATGAATGAATGAATGAATGAATGAATGAGAGAGAGAGATGGCAGTGACTGCCACTGCCTTAGCACTCGGGAGGCTCAAGCAAGAAGAGCTTAGGTTTAAGAGACATTCGAACTAAGTAGTGAGACCCTGTCTCAAAAAGTTACTATTTTTTTTTCAGCTTTATTTATGTGTATTGAGTGTTTTGCCTGCATATACGTCTGTGCAGCACATGCATACAGTAGCTAAGGAGACCAGAAGAGGGTATCAGATCCCCTAGACCTGGAGTTATAGATGTTTGTAAGCCAACATGTGAGTGCTAGGAACTGACCCTGGGTTCTCCACAAGAACAACAAGTGCTGTTAACCACTGAGTGGCCTCCACACATCTCCCAGATAGCTGGAGCTTAGAGTGTCAAGTTCCTCATATAGATTTTAGTAAGGACATTTTTTTTTAGAGAGTCTCACGAACTTCATGTCCTTGAACTTATTCTGTAGCCAAAGGCAATCTTGACTTTATTATCATGCCTCCACCCAAGTGTGCTCTCCCTGCTGAGCCACTGTGGCCAGTATGTATTTAATGTAAAAGGAACCAGTTAATGAGATGGCTTTTGCCTGGTTTCTAGGAGGTACTGTGTGTACTAAGGGCAAAGTGCAGAGTGGCTACAGCCTCCTTCATTTCGGGCAGATGGGGTAGGACAGAAATATATGCCTATCTTTTTTAAAAAGCCCCCCAAAGACAAAAATGCCAAGAGCCCTATCCTCTCAGAAGCCCTCCAGGGAAGCCATGTGTCCCCTATCCAATGGAATGCAGCACACAATATCCTTCAGACATGGCTCTGGCTTGCTAGTGGGACACATCTGGGAAAGGTCACGCAAGCATCCATGAGGAAGCCACGTGACTTGCCCATGCCGTGGTATCACAGAACAGTGACCCTGTGTACAGAGGTTCCTCATTGGATGGCTCTGGGGAGGAGACCCAGCTGCCGCATCAGACCCCCAGAGAACAGTAGCCTTGCATTTGACATGCTCACACGTGAACTGTGGCAGAAGAGACGGCAAACCTCCCTGTGGGTGGATCTCCAGAGCCCCATGGCCTCTCCATCCTGGCTCAGACCCCAGCGGCTCTGGCTCGGCCTCAGGCTCTGCACTATCATCTGCAGTGTTTGAAAAACAGGTTTCAGCGCAGCCTGGGTTTCTTGGACCCCCTGATGAGTCTCATAGCACAAAGTCCACCTTCCCATGAACGCCGCTGGGCACAGATCTCTTCCCTAGGTTGCTCTTCTCAGTATCTCACACCCAGAGTCCCTCAGCATGCACGCGTGCTCGCACACGCGCACTCACACGTAGTCTCCCCTCGGTTGGATGGTTTCTGAAACCACTGAATAGCAGAGAACCAGGCAGGGCCGCGGTGGAGGGAGGACTGGGGAGGGAGGACTGGTGCCTGAGCTGCATGGGGTAGGACTGGCCACTCAGGAGCACTTCCCTCTGCCATACTTGGGTGGGGGCCATCGATGCCAGCTGTGCTCCCAGCTTCCTTGGTCGCAGGCCCCACCACCCACTGTTGCTGGCCAGGGGATAAAGCTCACCCTTCTGGAAGCCCGAGTAGTAAGGTCTGGTCAGCAATGGGTTTGGTTAGGTGTCAATTTTGGGGGGTCACCATGGATGTTATCCAAGTCTCATATGGAAGAACCCCCAGCCAAGGCCACGTGACCCTCCGCTCTGCTGTGGAGTGCCTGTGGACCTTCTGTGGTCGTCTACAGACCTCCTTCAGCAGCCATGAGAGGTTCACTGAGACACGAGACAAGTGACCGTCCTCCTAAGATTGGCCGCTGGGCTCCATGAGTGACACAGCAAGGTGCTGCCAACTGTGCGTCTTCAGGAAGTAGGGAGTCTGAAGGTTTGGTCAGGACCTGGTCCCTCCAAAGGCATGGGGGGCTCTTCCCCTGTCTCTCAACTTCCGGTGGCATTTCTTGCCTCCGCACTCCCTTGTAACCTTCTCTCCTTCTAACATACCATTCACACTGGATGGCTTGGCTGGATCTTCTGGAGGCAGTGTGACACCCCCCCCACACACACACACACACCATCATAGTGATTACAATCACAAAGACCCTACTCTCCACTCCAGTCCCTTCCTGAGGTTCTGGTTCACATGAATTTTGTAGAGACACTATTCAGCTTGGTACAGTGACGACATTTCACGGTGACCCCCAAAAATGGACAGCCAGTAGGCTGTTCCCCTCATCTGTCTTACTGTCTTGGTTTTTCTGAAGGGCTTGTTGCCTCCCTGTGCTATGGCAGGGAGGACAGAGGAGCCGGGAGAAGAGCCTAGGCCACAGGGCTGATCGATGCTCCCGAGCCTCCCCAGAGCTGGCAACACAGTGCTGGCCACAACTCTGGCTTTATCATTTCAGATGGCGGAGCACCTAATGACCTTGGCCTACGATAACGGCATCAACCTGTTCGATACGGCGGAGGTCTACGCTGCTGGGAAGTACGTACCTTTCTCCCAGGAGGAGGTGGCACGGGGCACCACGTCTCAAGTTCCCCTGTCTCTCTTTCTCACAATGGTGTCTTCCACTCTGTCTTCTTTATAAAACTCTAAATGACCTTAGGAGATATTTCGATAGGGCCTGACGCTGACTGCTCAGACACTGGCTGCTTCAACCCCGCCCCAGTAACTGCCCCGCCCCGTGTGCCCAGGCACCAAGGTTTCCAAGGCACAGTGCTGGGCTCGAGCCAAGGTTTACTGTTGTCCCAGGCTCTGCTGGTGAGCTTTGGCCAGCCCCAAGAGCCTGACATTTTCATGTCTTAATGATACAGTAGGCGCTGCGGGGCAGACAGCCTCTCTGATCTGGAGGGAGCAGGCTCTGGCAAATTTCTGTGTGAAAGAAGCACTTCCCAGTTTGACAATGAACTTTTCCAACTCAATTATGCAAAGGCCCAATGCCCTTCGGCCGGAGTCCTTGGCTTGGAGTTTAAAGGCGAGCTGTAATCAAATCATCCACTCCCCTGCACCACATCTCCAAGAGCCAGCTTTGGTTGGTGAAGTCGTTCACTGGTTCCCACTTGTCACCCCTTCGGCCCACTCCTGTTTGGAACCAGCCAAGTTCCCATCAGCTGCGCTGGCTGCAGCCCCGACCCGCTGTGTACCACGGCCACGGGGCCAGCACCTGCTTCCCAGGCCTTGGGATTTTACGGGCTGCCCGGAGTGGCACCCAAAGCACCACTCATCGGGCACCCCAACTGGACCACTGTCCAATCCCCAGCAAGGCCCTGGGGAGCCGACAGCTGCTTCCCCATCCTTTTAGCCCCCATCAGCAGCACGTGTTTGTCCCTCTACCACGGACTCCTCCCCTTCTCCAAACAGACAGCAGCTTCCAATCAAAGAGAGATGCTTTCCAGAGGTTGAAGAGCCTGGTACAGATGCCCAGCCTAAAGGCATCTATCTCCCAGTCTCCTCCCTGGCCAGCGCCTGCCTCGGTTTGGCTGCTTAGGAGAGCAAACACAGATTAATGCCACCTCTTCCATCTCCAGATGGTCCCACCATCTCCGATCTGTTACTGCCTTCACTCCATTTAACTGGACATGCAGAGCTGGCATGCCGGGGCAACCATGCTGTCCACTGGGCATCCTCGGGGCCTCTCGGGAACTCCCTGCTAGAAGCCAAGGCCTTGGGCAAACACTTTCTGCTCTGGATGGCATTGCTTACAGAGCCCCCTACCCTCAGCTCTTCAGCCAGCCGCTGTAGCTCCACAGTCCAGCCTGTAGCTAAGCCAGCGGGCTCATACCACAGAGATGCCTTAACACTAGCAGCCAGTCTGACTAAAACTGAGCACTATGTCTTGGTGGCAGGCCAAGCTTCTCTATCCAAGGGGCTAGCCATAGCTCTAGCAAGCAGTCAGCCAGGGCTGCCCCCACTGCCCAGGGGTGAGTATACACATATCTTGCTGACAGTAATTTGTGCGTTTCTCAGTGACCTGCAGTATTTCTGTGCCCACATTCGTAGCTTGCCTCCAGGATTGCAAGCAAGAGGCTTAGGTTAGCTGCTCGGACGGCCTCTCTATCATCTTCCTCCTCTCCTGGCCTTTTGTCTGACAAATTAGGGACTGAGGAATGAAAGAAGGCCAGAGCTGATTGAATTTTCAGTGTGTCCTGACCATAAATGAGGAGCGTTCAGAATATATGCTAAACAGCTTGCAAATTAGAGCCCATTATTTCTGACTGGATGACTCAGCCGCTTTATAATTGGAATGTAGCACTGGGTTTGGATCATTTTCCGTCTGTTGTTTTTGCTTAGAAACATTTTTGCTACAAGCAGAAAGTTCTTAAAAGTTAATCCACATTGCTGTGCCAAGGGAGGCTGGAACAGCCAGCTTGTGACCCCAGCTGGCCCCAGTTAGGAGCAGGACCCTGAGCCATGCCAAGAACAGGCAGTGTGGGCTGGATGCCTCTGTGTTGTTTTAGAGAGAGAGAGAGAGATGAGCTGCACGCAAACACAGGCACGCACATACACACATGTGTGCGCACACACACACACAAAGAAGACAGACACTGGCAAAGTAGACAGACACACAGGCTTTGTTGGAAGCCCTACGCTGGTCCCAGAAAAGTGCATTCTCTGCAGGAAGAAAATGCCCCGGGAGGCCCAGGAGCGTTGCTTACCTTTTGCAAATGGATTCACCTGTTCCATTGTGTTACATTTTCTCCAGTGTATCTGCAGCTGGCAGAGGAAGCAATATTCTGGGGACCTTTCCTTCCAGCACGTGCAAAGGTGCATCTGCGACCTCAGGACAAGGCATAGAGGCACAGGCCTTTGCATCCAGAGACTGGCAGAGCCCCTGCTTCCAGGTCTGGACAGTTGCAGGCCTCAGCCCTTCTGGAATGAGCTGCAGAGCCAAGGCCACATAGGCAGCCTAGCGTTCCAACCCCAGTGGCATTTTCACAGAGGGGACCCGATGGCCCATTGTCACGGTGGGGCTGGGTTTGATTTCTTTTTTCCGTTACACACTGATGAAATCCCCATGTCTGCCTCTCTTTCTCTCTTGCTTTGCAGGGCTGAAGTGGTATTAGGAAACATCATTAAGAAGAAGGGATGGAGGTAATTATCCAGTTCTCTGTGGTCTGTCTCCAGGGCATACAAGGAAGGCTGGGGGTGGGGGAGGGATGCAGTGCAGGAGAGGCAAATGCATGCTGGGGTGGGCAGGCCATCTGTCTGGGACAAGCCTGGACTTGGTGGCCCTGCAGTGGGAACCATGAGAGTTTGTGGATTGCCCTCTCCTGATTACCACAGGCATGGTCCTTCAGCCCCTTGCATGTTTTTTTTTTTTTAATTGCCTTTTATCATTGCATATATTTATTTACACGTGGTAGGTGCGTGGCACGTTTTATGAGCTCAGGGTATGGAGCTTGACAACATGTACCCTTCCTCACCAGCCCCTTTTCTTCTTTTTCCTTCTCTTTATTTTTATGGAAAAGTTAAGTATCCTGCAAGGGCCAGTGGTAGGCAGGAACAAGAGTCCTGCAGAGGGCTAGGAATGTTGGTAGAGTGCTCACCAGCCATGGGTTCAATTCCCAGCGCTGCATAAAGGAGGTGGCATGATACAGGCACACTGGTAATCCCAGCCCTCAGGAGGTAAGGAACAGAGTCATCGGCCATTCAAGGTCACCTCGGCCATGTGAAACCCTGCCGTGCACCCAGAAAGTACTGCCCGTGGTCTCCCCGTGCACCCGAAGCCTCGGGTCACACAGTTGTTCCTGCAGAAAGGGAGGATTTCTCAGAAAAGAAGTACCTCCTGTTCCTCCCAAGGGAGTGAGCCGTCACACCACAGTGGGCGCCACGCGAGTAGCTAAGACGGGGGTGCCAGGCTTCACCATGTCCCTAAGTAGGTGCGCAGTTCAGTTCTCTGAGGCGAAGTGATTCTTCTTGTGATTGGTCATAGCCCTCCCTCAGACACACACACACACACACAGAGAGAGAGA
>NC_034595.1:103325932-103327314 GCF_900095145.1 Mus pahari | reverse complement strand
AGAGAGAGAGAGAGAGAGAGAGAGAGAGAGAGAGAGAGAGAGAGAGAGAGAAAGGGAGAGAGAGCGCTTTGTCCTGCTCCACTCAGAGATTCATGGGAGGGGGGTACCTTCAACCAAAATGAACTGCATATGAACATTCCCAGGTGGCCTGGGCAGGACAGACTCATGTGAAAGCCTTTGACTCTAAGCTGGGCCCTATCTCCTCTGCCCCAGCCAAGGACCTTAGCTATCAGTTCAACCTTCAGGGGCTCACTGTCCCCATCTATAAAGGGACCAGTGTGGGAGTAGGGGGAGGCTGTCTAGACCTGAAAGTCACCCATCTAACCTGGCAGAACTGTACTAGACCTGGGGAGTGGCAGGGTTCAGCCCAGCACCCAGCTGTATCGCATCCCTCAGTGCTTAGAAGGTGATGGAGTTCAAAGCTAACAACATGGGAATCTGTCCTAGTCACTGTTCCATTGCTGTGGGGAGACACTGGGAGACCCCAGCACCAGGCCACAGTGTGGGGAGTTTGGCTGCATCTTTTAGTGGGGAGATCCCAGCCCTGGCAAGAACATCACGATTCAAAAACGCTCCCACATAAGAGAGCAGCCCCGAGGTACAAGCTGAGGGAAGGCAGCAAGGGCCAGCCAGGTCCAGTGACACCCTCCCTCCCTCTCTTCTGCCCTGCAGACGGTCCAGCCTCGTCATCACCACCAAGATCTTCTGGGGCGGAAAGTAAGTGCAAGGGTTGCAATGCTGCCAGAGTGGGGGCTCACCACAGCCCAGGCTCCTGCAGAGACCGAGCTGGGGCCAGGGTCATACCGCAGTGTTGGGGAGAGAGGGTATGTTGACCTCGGCACAGCCACCCGCAGACCGGCAGCCACTGACGTATCCCCAAACTGCAAGCAGCTTTGGCCGAATTTGTCTATTACTCAAACATTGCTTACGTTTTATTATTTTTACTTAAATGGTAGCATTATAAACATTCGAGAAAACAGAAAATGGCGAACTGTCTAAATCCCCTTAAAGTCCCTGGGCCACCTATGTCACTCACTCTGCCTGTCTCCAGGTGTCCGAGTCTATATTCTCTGTAAGGCAGAGTTCAACTCCTGGGGGTTGTAAGGATGATTTCTGGGCTGAGGAGGAGGCTCCGTTAGAAGAGGGTTTGCCAGGCAGGCGTGAAGGCCTGTGCTCCTCATAGCCAGCAAGCTAAGTGTGCGGGCTCATGCCTGTAGTTACAGCATGGCAGAGGCAGAGGAAGTAGACATTGAAGGCCGTTCATGCTGTGTCATAAATGTGAAGCAGGCCTGGGACACATGAAACCCTGTCTCAAGAGAAGACAGAAAGGGAGAGGGACACAGAGAGAGAGAGAGAGACAGAGAGAGAGAGAGAGAGAGAGA
>NC_034595.1:103318614-103325822 GCF_900095145.1 Mus pahari | reverse complement strand
ACACACACACAGAGAGAGAGAGAGAGAGAGAGAGAGAGAGAGAGAGAGAGAGAGAGAGAGAGAGAAGGAGAGAGGAAAATTTAAAAACATATATGATTCGTTCTTAACTTTAAAAAAATCTGTAACTGGCCTTACTTCTGTAACCCCAATACTTGGGAAGCTGAGGCAGGAGGATTATGAGTTTGAAGCCACCATGAGCCAAGTACAGAGAAACTATCTCAAAAAGCATAAGTAAGTAAATCCAAGCTGGGCAGCGAGGTGATATTGGAAACCAGAGCCCTTGTCCCCAGGCCACCCTGGGGACAGAGTCTAGGAATCCACCTGAGTCCATAGTTGTCACCCACAGATGTCAGATTTCCTGACCTGTTTTTCTCCTCATACCATAACATAAATATGATCCCCAAACTGCAACATCCCCCCATCCTGTTGACGTGTTTTTCAGAGCGGAGACAGAGAGAGGCCTTTCCAGGAAGCACATAATCGAAGGTGAGGAGGGACTCTAACCATGGTGTCCCCTGCGCGTGAATAGAGCTAAGAAGCGTAGTAGCCTTCCCTTTTCTTCAGCGACCCAGCCTAGGCCTCAACCCTGGGGTCCACAGAGCCCTCCTTTGGCCATTCCCTTCTGCTCCAAAAAGATATGGGGCAGGGGGAGGAACTGCAGGGGGACCCACTACTGAACAAAGGCTGCGATAAACCTGGACGAAGCTGGCCAGATTTCAGGGCAGGCTGAACGTGTGCTGGCTGAATGGTCTTGGGGGAGAGCCATCACCTCCCCGAGCTTGTGTCAAACAGTCTAGAAAGTGGGGGATGTGAGGGCATACCCCCCACACTCAGGGCTTCTGGGAATAACGGACATGCAGCCCAGAGTGGTGGTGGCTGGATGAGGGGCTCTGCCTCTCGCTGGAGTCACGTTTACTCCAAGCAACGTTAATGTAATGATGTTCATAATAAACATCGTAATGGGAGCTTTGGCACCTGGCCCTCCCACCTCAGACCCAGCCTTCACCCTAGCTGTTGGCAGGTGTAGATTAGTGACTTACGTGTGTCCAACACCTTATGTACAGTAGATAGTACTGCTCCCTCCTTGTGTGGTACCGTGGCCATTGTTACTGCACAGACCACCAGGTCCTGAGAGTGGACCAAAGCTTATGTATCCATTTGGTCTCGGGACATTTGGCCTGTGCTCTTCTGACATCCTCTGGAATGGCCAGGGTGCCCACTCCTTTTTGGATGTCTTAGCATCTCCTTGAGACACTCACCTGCCCTAAAGTTCTACATGGCATGAGCCTGCCCTCATTCCTCTCCTCCCCTCCCCCCTCCCCCCCCCCCGAGCCAGGCCCAGGGGAGGTCTAGAAGCTGACCCCTCCTGTTCTTCTCCCAGGACTGAAAGCATCCCTGGAGCGGCTGCAGCTGGAGTACGTGGATGTGGTTTTTGCCAACCGCCCAGACCCCAACACGCCCATGGAAGGTAGGTCGACCAGTTATCCCCCAGCCAGTTCATGCAGGGCAGAGCCAGCTGCTCTGTGGTTCTGGTGACTGTCACGCACACCCACACTGGGCCCTCAGACAGAGGTGGCCAGGCCCCTGGGTGGGGGAGGGCTTGCCCGAGCCCTGATCTCATTCTGCGAGCTGAGCTGGCTGTGTTCAGGACTTCTCCCCTGGCTGCGTTCTCCTAGCTCAGCGGTTGGTATTTTGCACAGTGGTGTCTGTCTGTTGGGGACCACAGTACTCTTCTATTCTGGTTCCCTCGGGAGGGCTTAGAGGTCTTCTGCTCTAGTGGGGTCTTATCGCCTGAAGGAGACTGGGCACTCAGTGCTTTGAAGAGCTGTCTGGGTTTCTTTAGTGTTTATTTATTCCCTCGACTCCCCAGTCCCTCCATATCTCCCACCTGCTGCCTCGGCATCTTCTCATTTATGCTTCGCTGCTTTGGGGACTCGGGAGGTTAAGTTAAACTGGTTATTTTGTCTCCATTTGCTTTTATATATATACCACACTTGTGTGTGTGTGTGTATATATATATATATATATCCTTTCTTTTTAACAGAACTCTGTTCTGTGTGATGATTTGTGCCCTTCTGTCCTGTCCTTTATCATACCAGGCCTCTGTGTTCCCACAGCGATAAACTCTGGTCTCTTTAAACCTTTCTTTTATCAGCAGGGGACCCATTTAGTTCCTTCAAGTCACGGACATTCATCATTGAAGGTACACAGTACCCTCAGCCGACTATTGACTCTCTGTCCGAGCTGCATTTTATGAGACAGTACTTTTATTCACGACGCTCTGTCCCCCTCCAAGACAAACTTCTCCATAAAATGCATAAGGGGTGGGGACACGCCCTGTGAGGACATCGTGCAAGCAAAGGGAAAGCAAATTGGCATCAGAGCCCCTTGCTGTCCATCCTCGCTGCCATTCCCATCCCCTCCCTCCCAGTGTGCATGTCCCCGACCCCCTCCATGCTTGCAGTGCCGAGACCTGCGGTGGCCGGCTGGCTTCCTGCCGGGGTCTTCTCTAGATCTGAGGATGCTCCAGTCCCTACCTGGGAACTTGACCTCGGGTGATATGATGGGAGGGTTGGGAAAGACCAGGTTTTCCAGAAGGGTCCTGGGAGCCCTAAGAAGACATAGCCTCTCACATAGCTCACAGAACACCAGCCATCAAGCTGTCCCGTCTACCATGCTGGTCCCCTGTGAGTGCCCTGGCTCTGTGGTCATTCATGTCTGCTTATTTAGCACCCAGGACACTCCATCGAAATGGAAAATATGTATGTGAGCTGGCATGATGCTGAGGACCAGGGCTTCCTTGTGCCATGCTTGGTATCTGCCCCCCCCCATCAGCAAAGGGCCGTAGAACCCCACCTCAAGGGTAGGCCTTTGTCTCCCTAGGAGCTGGGCAGCGTTCCACACTGAATGGGCATCTGCCTGCCACCTGGTGCTGCCACCTGACCCCTCCTATGTATTATTTGTAATGCTGCAGAGATGCCCTGGGTTTTGGCTGCAGCCGGAAAGAGCTGGCACCCCTTGCTTCTGTCCAGCAGTATTAATTATTGAGGCGAAAGACAGTCGTCCCTAAGTGTCACTGTCTCTGGCTCCACCGGATGCTGGTGTGGATACACAGTGCTCCTGAACATACATGTGTCCAACATCCAGCCTGCCTCTGCCACATCCCCCGGGTGCCTAGGCTCCCCTGCCCCTCGGAACAGCCAGTCACACCAGACTCCTGTCCATTGGCCTGATTCCCAGGTGCCAGACTGTCTCCATCTCTCTCACTGCATGGGAAGGACATAGTGCAGATCTCCTGGCTGGGATCTCCATAACCATGACCAGACAGAGCTCTGGGGGAGGCTGGGGAGAGGGACTGATGGGGGCCGTCCTCGTGGCTTCCCTGTCTCTGGCATGTGGACCTGAGCCTTGGCTGAAAAGTGTAGGGGAGCCATGCTGCACGGCCTGGGGTGCCCCCAAGAGTGTTTCTAAAATTCTTAACAAGGACAGCCCGTCGTCGAGGAGCCTGGGGAACCAGAGGGCCCCAGGACCCTCTCGGTCTCCTGAAAGCATTCCAATCAGGCATTGCTCTCTTCTGGATGTAAAAGACGTCCCGGTGATTCAGGGAAGGTCCCAGAAGACTCAACCTCTCTTCTCATATACCCCTTACCTAGTCAGGGCAAAGAAGACGCCAAGGAGCCACAGTCTCTGACCTCAGAAGACAGGCAAGGGCACAGTTGCCCTGTGGGAGGGGGCAGGAGGGCAGAGTGAAGTGTGACTTCCCTTGGCATTCTGGGTGAACTTACTGGGACCACTCTCCCGGAAGCTGCGCAGCCTTGGTACCAGATATAAGAATGCCCTGGATTCCACCATGGACAGACCTTGGCCAAAGTAGTATAGGGACCCAGCATGAGCAAGAAGTAAGATTTCCCCCAAAACAGAGCAGACAAGTTCAAGGAGGTAGTGACTCCCATGCCCTTCGCAGGCAGGGCCCCAGAAGAGCCCCTGGCACCTTCTTCTTCCTCCCCTACCTTCTCTCGAGGTCCCTGCCATTGCCGGGTGGGCGGAGGTCTGCCTCTGGGATGGGTGGAGCATTCGGAACTGAGGCAGATGTTACCGCTATGATTTTAGAAACACTTGCCCCTCTCCGTTCCTTCCCTGCCTTTGGCTGTAAACCTTGCAAGCATTGTATCAGACCTGCGGGGAACCCACGGAGCCAGCCCTCACCCCACCAGGGCCACATTCTCTTTTAACACCCCACACACCCCTAAGAGGCCAAACAGCCAAGGGAGAAGATCTACACGTGGCAGGGTTTTTAAACCAGCTCATAGGACCATTCCCAATGATGGCTTCTGTTACAACCTTTTCCTACATGTGTATGATGTGTTTCCACCACACTCCCCCCATCGCCCTCTTGTCCCCCCAACCCTGGTGATGTGTTTCTTCTCCCAGTCCCCTTTATACCTTCAACTAGCAGATTTTTATGCCCCCCAAACTCTTGCTATATGGAAGACTGTTGTTGGGGTGAGAAGAACCCCACTCTTGCCCAAGAAGAAGATGAGGGTGAGGTTCAGTTGTTTATTCCTTGGGATGTTGTAGGTCCTGGCTTTTGTGGAACCCTGCAGTTATTTGCTCCAGAAGGACAATTAAATCCCCCCCACCCCCTCCCCTCCCCACCTCCGTTGCCCTGAGAGTGGCATGTAGTGAGGGATACTCCAGCCTGGGCACGCACGGTCTCCCCAAAACTTTCAGCTTTTGCTTCTGGCTCCCCAGGCACTGAGAGAAGGCGGCTCCAGCCTCAAGGGCCTGCCTCCGTCCCTACAGACACCAGCCACCCTGCCCTCTCCGAAATCCTCGGGCACCCAGTGAGGTGCCTTCCTGGAACCTGCAGAGCTGGGCTTTTGAGCTCTGCCGATGGCACTGCCGTGGCCACGCCGACTGTAGCCTTCATCCAGACGGTCCCCCTGAGTGACCAGGGTTCCCATGTCCCCATTCTAGAGTCTAAGACCCGCTCTTGGGCTTCACCTTCTCTCCTTTCCGTAGCCAGCCATGGAGACATCAGTCTACCTACCTATAAGCCTTTCCTAGGGATCCAGGCAAGGCTCACCTTGTCAGGGGACTTGTCTTCAAGTCCATTTTCTTTCCTTGGGGAATCTCCCCATCCCGACACCCACACCTAGCTCCGGGAGCCAGGAAGTACACTGCTTGCAAGATGCCTTCTGCAGCCTGCCCCCTCCTCCTGGCCCCCACCTGCATCTGCAGACTAGCCCCAGGCTTGGCCCTGAGCCCCAGCTGTCCCAAACGTGGTCTCCCTTCTCTCTCTCTCTCTCAGAGACCGTGCGGGCCATGACCCATGTCATCAACCAGGGGATGGCCATGTACTGGGGCACGTCACGCTGGAGCTCCATGGAGATCATGGTAGGGTGATACCCGTGTGTCCACCGGCTTGGGTTTGTTTTTTTGTTTTGTTTTGTTTTTTTGTGGGAGGAGAAAGCAAGACTCAGGCACATGTGCTCGGCGAGGGTGTGGTTGGCATAGGCATGGGTCTCAACCTGACTCAACATGGCCCTGCATGGATGGCTTGCCCTCAGAGACTCAGTCTCCAAATCTGTAGAACAAGCCTGCTGGCATGGCTTACCCTCATGGCCTGCTCTGAGGCTCCTCGGGAAAGCCTATAGGAAGCTTGAAGCATGCTCTTAGAGCCCAAACTAGCCGAGGCGCCTATGCTCATTGCCGTGTGCCAGGCTGTTCGTTAGATCTGAGATTTCACCTCTACGGTGCCTGCACAGGAGGTAAATGCTGACGTCGCCCCATGTCTCAAGTGGGGAGGTCAAGGATGGGGTGAAGCCCCATGCTTAAGGTCGCATTGCCTTACTTTCAAGGCTGATACCTAGATAACGCCGGACAGAGCCTGGGCTGTCTTGGAAAATGACCGACCCAGCTGCTAGGACCCAAATTTCTATTAACCTGTGGTTTCTCCCTTCATCCATATTCTCAGGAAAGCACACCAGTAATTGTCCTCCTCTCTCATGGGCGCCGGCAGAGGCTAGAGCAACCTATGTCCCTGGGTATTCTGTGGTTCCCAGGAAGAGTCAGCAGGGTGTCCCTGTTGACGGTGACACTGAAGGGAGTGCCCAGATGAAGAGGCTGCCTTCATTCTGTAGCCTGAGGGCAGAGGGGTCTTAGAGACTCTTTCCTGACGACCCCACCTCCCTACCCACACTTCCACTCCTCATCTCACCTCGCCCCGCCCATGCCCAGTGTCCCAGCATTCCATGACTGTAGCTGCAGTGGGTCACATGTCCCTGCTTCATCCTGTGTTGGCAGGAAGTGGGGCGGGGGTTGTTTCAAATCCTGGGGGATTTAAGAAGACCCTGGCAGCATAACCCAGCTTTTGAGGGCACTCCGCAGCCTTTGTCGGGCATCTTGCTCTGACTACCCACAGCCAGGACTCAGAAAAATCCCGTTTTATAGATGAGGAAGCTGAGTCTCAGACCAAAGTGGGACAACGCCTCCCTAAGTGGCAAGCGTGTCCCCCCACCGTACAACTGTCTAAAAACAGTAGCGAGCTCACCTCATCCGTGGAATTTAAGGGAGCATCTCCAAGCCAGGGCCCCAAGCTCCTGATCCCAGGGTTAGCAGACAGAGCTGCTGCCTCCTGAGGGAGCACCACCTTTGAGGTCAGGGCCACAGGGCAACAGGCATGCTGTCCAGCTGGCAAACTGAGTGCCAGTCATGAGCCAGGCCGAAGAGCTACAGACACTTTGACACATTGGAACCGAATGACAAACGGGGAAACTGAGTTACCAGTGATCCCACTTGCCTCGGCCCTAGGCGTCACTGCATTGTGACTCCTCCAAGGACCTTTAAGTCTTAGGGTTCCAAAGCCCATGCTCTGGGCTCTCAGGAAAGGTGGGGGGTGGGGATAGAGAGAGCAGCTAGGTCCCTGGGGCTCCAGGTGGCTGATGGCAATGGTCTGCTTCCACAACTCAGGAGGCCTACTCGGTGGCTCGGCAGTTCAACCTGATCCCGCCCATCTGTGAGCAAGCGGAATATCACATGTTCCAGAGGGAGAAGGTAGAGGTCCAGCTGCCGGAGCTGTTCCACAAGATCGGTGGGTACTGTCTTACCTTGCCGCCAGCCACTCCTTGCCTCCCCTCAGGACCAGCTTGACCTCACCCGCACTCTCTCTCTCTCTCTCTCTCTCTCTCTCTCTCTCTCTCTCTCTC
>NC_034595.1:103173242-103318084 GCF_900095145.1 Mus pahari | reverse complement strand
AAAAAAAAAAAAAAAAGAGTTGGCCCAAAGTCAAATCCCATCCCCTTGCTGAACACCCAGGAAGCATGAGAATGTTCATATTCAGGAGACAAGAGCCCTGAACCCCAACCTTAGGTCTCACTGTCTCCTCAGCCTGTGTCCTAATAGGCTCCTTGAGGGCCAACCGTGGCGGCCTGCGCTTCTAGCTCGGGGTTGAGTCAGTCTACTACAAACCTTCTCCTTCATGATATGGAAGAGTCTGAGTCTGGCCCAGGGCAAGCATGAGGCCAGGGGACAAGAGAGTCGGGAAGGCGCCTCTAGAGGAAACAGTCAGCTACCTGCATCGGGAGGTCCAGGAACCTTCCCTTACCTGGGCTTTCCCCCTTCCCAGGGCTACCAGTGGTTGAAGGACAAGATCCTGAGTGAGGAGGGGCGCCGCCAGCAGGCCAAGCTGAAGGAACTGCAGGCCATTGCCGAACGCCTAGGCTGCACCCTACCCCAGCTGGCCATAGGTAATGGGCTCTGGGTGCAATACCGAGACACTTGTTCCTGGGGTCCCTGAGGGCCTGAGCTATACCTTCCCCCAGATGTCTTTAGGTAGTTATCTAGCTACACTGAGGAAAGGGGCCCTGGAAAGAAATGTAGGGACCTCTGGACAGCACCCCCATGATGGCCGGGCTAAGGACTCTCAGGGGCAGAGCTGGACTCCATGTCTCTTTAAGAGCCTAGACCACTAGCCCAGACCCTCAGGCAGTTAGTTATCCAGGGGTCATAAAGGCTTGAAGGGATCTTTAAACACTTGGGCCACCTCTCCAGCAGAGACAGTGTGGCCAGAACCTCTTCTAGCCCCTGGGGCAAACTCTCCCGGCACCACGGATCATCCCGACCCCCCTCAGACCCTAGACAAAAGCTCGAGTACCTTTGCCCAGGCATGCTCAGGCAGGCCCTGCGGAGGGTCCCGCCCTCACCCCTGGTCTCGCTGCCCACAGCCTGGTGCCTGAGGAATGAGGGTGTCAGCTCCGTGCTTCTGGGTGCTTCCAATGCAGAACAACTTATGGAGAACATTGGAGCAATACAGGTGAGATTCCGGGCCCCCGGTGGTGGGCTCAGGTATCCCCAGCCTTCTTGGAGACACAACTCCACTGGACACCTTTCCGGGAGTATAGGGCATACAGGGATGGCATCAAGCCCTGCTTCTGCAGACCTTGTCCTCACAGAATCAGACGCAAACGTTGCGAGTGGGTGTGTTGGGAGAGCCACCACCGTGAGCAGAGAGGCCGGATCAGGCAAGGATGTGGAATGCAGGGGAGCAGAGGCATTAGAGACCCGGGGGCCTTAAGAAGACAGACAGGGAGCCCTTGAAATGAACTCAGAAAGGCATGAAGGAGCCGAAGGAGCTGTGCAGCTGGGAGGCCAGAGGGCCCGGAGCTGAGATGGAAATTTGACGTGGAAGAGGGCGTTTAGAAGGCTGGGACTCTTGGCATGGAGAGAGGCCAAGTTCAGACCTAATGATGGTAGCCTGGGCTGGATCCCTGGTGGGTGCAAAGCACAGAGTAGGAGCTGTGAGACACAGAGGTTCACCCTCCTCTCCCCAAGGCCAAGCTACACTCTTATCCTTGCACACAGGTCCTTCCAAAATTGTCGTCTTCCATCGTCCACGAGATCGACAGCATTCTAGGCAATAAACCCTACAGCAAAAAGGACTATAGATCCTAAGTTTACCCCACCCCACCCCCGTGCCCCACCCGGACAGTTCCCGGTTCCCTCCTCGTCTCCGTTCGCTCGCTTCTGCTGTTTCAAAGCCAAATGCAGAGTGTGGTTCACATCCAAGGGGAAAACGCTATGCCCAGACGTCACCGGGAATCAGTCTCCAAAGTCACCGCCAGATGCCGCCTGCCGCTTCTTCGCTGGATACTGTCCGACGGATGCCAGGGAATGGCATCAGTTAGGGGGATATCCAGAGGCTCCCACCCAAGCCCACTACCTCTGCTTATCCTTCAAGAAGAAACACTTGCCCCCAGCCATGGCCCTTCGTGGAGATTCTAGACGCCATGGCTGGGTGGGGGTCTCATTCTTAGAGCAGGAGGGGCTGCCAAGAACCCATCTCAAAAGAGGGGTGTGCACCCTTCTCCCAGAGTCCTGGTGGTTAGAGCAGGGCCCTCCCTCTTTCCATGGACACCAGGTACTTTGCTCAAGGCTGGCCTGGGATCCCACTCTCCCCAGGCCTTGACCTGCCCCCACACGCCCACCGGGCCTTGGCTGGCATTCTAGCTACGCAGCTGGCCCTTGGCCCCCCACCCTCACCCTTGCTGGCAGGGCCAGGGATCCCAGCTGGCTCTCCCAGCATCTTCCAACTGCTGAGCCCCACAGCAGGAAGCTCAGCAGGCTTGGATGGAGCCCATCGGAGGGAGTATGCCTCTCAAGACAAGGCAAGTGTGGCAGCTGGCCCCACCGCAGGCAGGTGGCCGCAGGCTCGCAAGATCATATTGCTCTCACGGACCTTCCTCTAATACCTCTGCTGTACCGGGGCAGGGGGCTCATGATGTGGGCTTTGCCCGGGTGAAGCACTTAGTTATGTTGCAAGCCAGGGGACTACGGGAGCAGCTCCAGTAATAGTCTCCGTGACTCCTGGAAAAAATGGCTAGGACCGCCCATTCCCTTCTGCATACCCTCGTGCTGGCCTGGGGCAGGATGGGGAGGGGGAGTAGTGGAAAGGATAGGCAGCCCTTTATCAGTGGGAGCTGCATGGATGTTGATGCCAGGAAGCCACAGGATTGGTCAGTCCACGATGCCCGGAGGCCCCATCCCACGGTCTTGTGATGCTCTGGGCGACAGGGTCCTACCCAGCTGGCTCCCTAGGAGACCAGCCTCCTGCCCTGCCGCACAGGCTGTGGCCAGCTCCCAGGCACAAGCCCTGGATGCATAGCATCCTGGCTTTGCCTTCTGTAGCTGCTATTCCAAGGCTGCTCCCTGCTGCTCTTAAGGCTGGGCAGAGGTGAGGACTGGGGGTCGGAGGGGGAGGGTTATGGGGAGGAGACAGGAAGAAAGGCAGACTTGGTAGGTAGCTTCCTCTCTCTCCCACACAACCGCCCTGAAAACCCTGGGCTCTCTAACCTTCGCTGCTCATAGCGCTGACCCCCGGAGACCTCAGAAGCAGCCCCGTGGGTGTGGGGATAGAGGTCACTGGGCTCTGGTAGTTCCATGCCTGGGCAGAGGAGCCAGCTTCCTGGACAGGGCCCTGCAGTGGCCTTGGCCCTGCTTGCTAGGTGGGCGGGGCATGCAGGGATGCCCGCAGGAGGAGCTCCTGCCTGCCTGTGAACCACACCTCAGAGCTAAGCTCCTGCTGGTGATGTGCAAGAGACAGGGAAACAGGCTGCCGGGCTAAGGCCCACAGGATAAACTGGGCTAAAGCCCACCGGAGCCCTGGATACAGAAGACACGTTAACCGAGTGTTTCTGAGAGGTTGTCTTCCACACCCACTCTCGAAGCGTCGGGGATCTGCTTCTTAAGCTTCTGTGGAGGGGTTTGAAGGAGGGGCTTGGGAGGCCATGCAGAGCAAGTGCAGACAGCGGATAAGTGGGGGCTTGCCCCAGGCCCTCAGAGGGTGTAAGGGCCGCTCCTTCCTCCATGGCCTCTCCTTCCTCTAGCCCAGCTGCCTACAGGCCAGCCCAAGCCAGCTTCTCTTGACCTTGAAGTAGTCTGCCAGGCCTGGTGCAGGAGGAGGGCTCTGTAGAGGATCTGGCACTCAGAGCCCAAGGTCCCCAGGCACAACAGGGCACCTGTGTGCCCGCTCTCCTCATGTACATACACAACGTGCTTTCTCTCCCCATTTTTTTTTTTTTTTAACGAGCGTGGCTCCTCGCTAACTGCACCCCACCAGGCCGACAGCAAACACCTCCAGCTTCCCGACAGACTCAGACCAAGGTGTGGCCCGTATTTATGGAATGGCAAATAAAACCTGAGCACTTTGGTCTCCACGTTTCTGTCCTCTTCTTTCCTCAGAGACAGCCCCGGGGTGGGGGGAGGGAGGCAGAGCTGCCAAACTGCAGGGAACTGAGGTCTTGAGTTCCCTGCCCCATCCACCCCAAAGCCAACTCTACAGCTAAGGACAAGATGGGAGGAAAGGGACCAATTCCAGGGGTTGGGGAGGTCACAAGATCCACCCTGACCTCTCCCAGATAACACCCCTGAAGCCTGTGGGAGATGCAGGTGCTTACTCTCTGCTACCCACCAGCACATCCCTGCTGATGCCTCCAAAGGCCCAGGGCTGATGGCTGGGAAATGCCACGCCTTTAGGGACCAGCCAGCTGCTGCTCTCCTCCAGCAACACTGCTATTTGGGGTTTCCCCTCCTTCCTTGTGTGCCCTGAGCCATGGGTACCAATCATAAATGTAGAAGGTTTGGGAAAGGACCCTCACCTCCCCGACCACTCACCGCATCCCCGTCCTAAATCACCGAGGCTAAGAACTACAGCGATTCCATCCCTTCCCAAAGGGTTTATTAAAACACAGAAACCAAAACATACACACAGAGAATACGAGTGGAGATAACACTGGTCTGTCCAGCCTTCCCAGGGGCTCCCGAGTGTGCCCTTGGGACCCCTGCTGAGATGTCCCCAGCTGACACCAAGCACCTACTCTGACTTCATCAGGGTGTGCTCGATTGGGCAAGGGTGGGACAGATGCCAGCCCAGCCTGGGCAGGAAGAGAATCCCTGCCGTCTAGCTTGACCCTGGCAGGCAGCAGGGGGCCCTCCCTCCCCTCCAGGCCGGGTGGAAGAGCTGCCTCTGACCTGGGCTCTGGTCCCCGTGTGGCTTTGTGGAGAGTTCAGGACATACACACACACCCAACAGGCCCTTTCCGGGTTATCATACCTAAAAAAATACTTTTGTTTTTTAAAAAAAAAAAAATCTGAAAATTAAGAGGGAAATATCCATAAACGCAGGGACACCAAAGACTTTGGGCTGACGCACCACGACCTGTAAACTTCCGGGTATATAAATCGGGCAGGTTGGCCTCCTCCTCCAGGCTGTGCTCTGTGCAGGAGCCCTTGTGGGTAGGCCAAGATGGCGACGTTGGAGGGAGGGTCAGCCTAGGCCCCCAACCCCCTTCCTTGGCACACACGTAAAGCTCCAAGCATCAACACTTGCCCACTCTGAGACCACAAAGATCCCTGGCCCCCTAGCCCACCCTCTGAACGCCCCCTGCAGACTTAGACTGGTTGCCGGTGTCACAGAGCCAGCAGCCCACATGGGTTAGGGAGCACCCAGAGGCTGGGGGAAGGAGCCCTGGCTCACAGGTGGCCCCTGAGGGAGCAGAGTAAGCAATTCCCAAGAGGAGTGTGTGAGGGGATGCCCTCAGATGATGTAGCTCTGACCCAGACCCCTATGTCACCCGAGAGCCACCCCACACCTTCCACAGAGATCCTATAGAATTAAGCAAGCCAAAACAGCCAGAAATGTCACTGCAGCTCTGACAGCTCGGCCATGAGGACCCAATGCTATCAGCCACAAAGTGAGAGCCACCTCAAGATGCCACCTCTATCCCATCACTCTAGCAGGCGACAGCGGAAGGGCCAAGATGCAAACACTCTGAAGGACTTTGTCCTCTCCTCAGTTGCCTGGGCAGCCTGCCCTGGAGAACTGAGAAACTTAGACCCACCCAGGCCAGCAGGGGGCTCAGGTCAAGGTGGCTGTGGAGAGGGGAAGGCCACGGAGGGTGGGTATGGCCCAGGAAGAAGCAGAGATGGACGGACAGAGCAAGACTCCTGGGGGAAGTCTTCAGGGAAGGGATGGACCCCTGAAGTCGAGTCAAGAGACGTAGACCCTATTCTGTCCCACGTGAGCCTGCAGGCCCAAGTCTCAGGATGTCACTGTGGCAACAGAGGCCAACAGGGCTGACCTCCTTGCCCAGTGGGATGAGCACAGAGGCCTGGGTTGGGGAGACCCTCCTGTGCAAAGGACAGCCCTTCTTGGAGAGCGGGGTCAGCCACCATAATGCACTCAAGCCTGCAGAGGTCCCGTCTGTGGCCAGAGCCCCCCCCCCCCACCTACCCACAGAGTGCGGCCAGCTGCTAACCTTAAGACTTGGATAGACACTCAAGTATAGGAGTGCTACAGTAGAAGAAGCCGTGGGGGTCCAGCCCTCCAGGAGCAGAGGAGGAACTATGTTACAGATGTGTACATCTGGGCTAAGTAAAGGCCAGCCACCTGCCCAAGTGTCCTCAAAACAAGCTATGGAGACCTGCCCCCATTCTTGGTGGGCCCAGAGATGCTGCATACCCCCAACTCCTTTTCCAGGGAGAATCTGACCCCTACCAAGCTCCCTCGGACCCGAGTGGCTTCTCTCCACAAGCCCCGTCCTCATCTTCAGGGTAAACTGAACCCCAGAATCTCTCCAGGTGAGCCAGGGCCAGTGAGACGGTCAGACACAGGCCTGGAGCCTGGCAGGCTCCACCCACCCCCACCCCAGCATGGAGCGTTACGTGGTGCCACAGGCTGGGGTGGAGCAAGACAAGCTGGTGTGTCGACAGTGACATGGGAAGATGGGCCTGGCACTCTTAAGGCTTCCCTGCAGGAAATGAGGTCAGAAGCCTTGAAGGCTCTGGGTAGAAAGATCTAAAGTCACCATCAGCTCCAGTCCCCACTCCAAGCACAGCTCTCTCCGGACCCTCGGAGATCCAGCAAAGGCCCCCGTGGCCCCTACTTCATGCAGAAGTCACCCTAGTCAAGGCTTCTCTAGGACCAAGACAACAGAGATAAATTCAGCTCTGGGAGGGGCTGCTGGCATCTGTGGCCCTGGACGCTCCAAGATGCTTGTCTTTGCCAGGGTGAGTGCGACAAGTCTCCCGGGGCCACTCAACAAACACGACCCTTCTCTGGGACACCAGCTCACACCTGTCTACGCCACACTCCTGCAGACAGCTAATGTCCAGAAACCCCTGCAGGGGGCTTTGGCCAAGGTCTAAATCTGCTTCACCCTCTGAGCGAGGTACCCTCACTTCAACCTGCCACACATTGCTGGCACCACCACGTGTCCCCTGGAAACCAGAGAGTCCAGAGACCTTGAGATATGCGCTCCTGCCCAGAAGTGGAATGTACCTGGTGGTCTCCCATGCTGGGCATCAGCAGGGTAGGCAGACACTCTCCAGACCTGATCCTCTCCCTGGCTAGGCTAGCACTAGGGTCCCAAGCAGGCTGGGGTCTGAAGCAGAAGGGCCGTCACACAGGTGCAGACGGGGGCGGGGGACATACTAAGGGTTTCCAGAACACTGGATGCTGCATCCTCTCCGGCCGCAGTTGAGTCCATAGAGCAGCAGCACCAAGGGCCTCCAGAGAGCTTCCCCTTGAGGTCTGGAGCCGGTGACAGACAGGAGTGTTGTGAATCTGAATCTTCCACACGTCATCCAACTTTTTATCAAGACAAACATGTTCGCATCTTCAGTAGGAAAGTGAAAAAAAAATGTACAGGTAAATGGAATTTCCTCTAAGTCAGTCACTCTGGAAAAGGCGCCGGGACCTTGCCGGGCATAGCTGTGGATGGGATGCCGTGCGGAAGAAGGCTTCAACTACGATGAGGTGGCACTTCCGAACTCTTGCGCAGCCAGACTGGGCCTGTCCTCCGTGTGATAGAATTTCATGGTTTCCCTTTTGTACCCCGACACCGCACCAACTCCTAAAAGGGCTGTAGCTTTTCTCTCCCGTGGGGGTTGGGCAGGCGGCTTGGCTGCAAAAGGCAAACCAATTGATTATGAGATTGGGTGGCCAGATGGCCAGAGGCACCTGGCTGTCCACACTGGTCACAGTTATGATCAGAGGGAGTCCCAGAAGTAAGATCTCCTAGCCCTGGCCTTTGGGCTTGATGTGAGCTGCACCCAATTGCTGGCTGGAGTCCCAGCATCCAATAGGCTCAGCCTGGAAGCTCATCCAGGACCTCTGGCTTGGAATCTACCTTATAGGAACAGACAGGTCTTGGAGAGAGCTGTCAGGACTAGTGACTTCTCTGAATTACCCCTTCTCCACTACCAAAGCCATCATCACACTCAGGCCCTCAGGCACAACCCCCACCCTACCCCTTGGCCCCGGCCTGAACAGAGACTGTGGGTGTGAGACAAGCAGCAACTATCCATGGGACAGACCATCATGCAGGACAGTGGCAGCAGGACAGGGCTCCAGGTTGGGAGTGGTGATCAGTGGGGCCAATGACACACAGCCAAGAACACATGTGCACATACAGATAGATGTCCATAAACACACACACATACACACAAAGCCATGACCACATGGGACCAATGACACATGTCCAAGAACACATGTGCTCATACAGATGTACACACACAAAGCCATGACCACATGGGGCCAGTGACATGGCCAAGAACATATGTNATGACACATGTCCAAGAACACATGTGCTCATACAGATGTACACACACAAAGCCATGACCACATGGGGCCAGTGACATGGCCAAGAACATATGTGCGCATACAGATGAACACACACACACATGCAAAGCCATGACCACATGGGGTCAATGACACATGTCCAAGAACACATGTGCACATACAGGTAGATGTCCACACACACACACACATACATACACACAAAGCCATAACCTCATGGGGCCAATGACACATGTCCAAGAACACATGTGCACCTACAGATGTACACACACACACACACACACACAAAGCCATGACCACATGAGGCCAATGATATGGCCAAGAACCTATGTGCACATACAGATGAACATACACACACACATGCAAAGCCATGACTACATGGAGCCAATGACACATGGCCAAGAGCATATGTGCACATACAGATGTATATATACACACACACACACACACACACACACACACACACACACATACACACACACACACACAAAGCCATGACCACACAGGGCCAATGATATGGCCAAGAACCTATGTGCACATACAGATGAACATACACACACACACTCGCACACACACGCAAAGCCATGACCACATGGGGCCAATGACACATGGCCAAGAGCACATGTGCACATACAGATGTACACACACACACACTCGCACACACACGCAAAGCCAATGACATGGGGCCAATGACACATGGCCAAGAACTCATGTGCACAGATAGATGTGTACACACACACACACACACACACACATACACACACACAGCCTTGACCATATCTAAGCTAGAATGTGACTCAAAAACTACCAGACACATAAGTCCCCAAGGCTCTGAGGCATGAACCAATGAACACACAGATGGGACACACTGGAGCGCATGGGACAGTGGGGTGGCCAGCAAGCACCCTCACCTCAGCTGGAAAGGAGCGCTGAAACAGGGGGAAATCACGAGGACGGCTAGATGTCTGCCAAGAAGAGATCAGAGCGTGGGCTTGCCTGGCATCCCCAGCGTCCGGCAGGCTGGGCCCCAAGGGGGCGCTGTGTGCATGCTGCCCGGAAGCGGATAGGGACCTACCAGTCACATAGGGCCCCAGGGGCATCTGGTTGTAGTTGACAATCCCTCCCGGTCCAGGGCCCCGGAAGTTGGGCCCAAAGCTGCTGTTGTACATCTGAGAGGAGCCGAAAGCGCCCTGGAGGCAAGGACCAGCTTAAGGGTGACAACCAGAACATCGCCCAGCCCCCACCCAGGGGCACCCACCCACGCGACAGGAGGGACTCGGGCCCGTGGTGCAGTGTGCAGGCCAAACCTGACCTGCTGGATGGTGGGGTCACCGGCTCGGTTGGTCAGGCGACTCAGGATGCTGCGTTCAGACATCTGCAGGCGGGCGGCCACCGGGGGGATGCGTGACAACATGGAGGGCAAGCGTGTCACGTCGGCTTTCATGTCACTCAGCAGCTCCTCCAGCTGGTTCAGGACTGCAGGGTGGGAGGGCCTAAGAATGGAGGGCTTGGGTCTGCCCTCCACAGCTGCCGTACAGGTAGTGGCCAGGAAGGTGTTTGTACGAACATCGCGGCACACACCCGAAAGTGGACACAGTGGGATGTTCCTCACCAGACTCTCCAGAGCCTGGGAAGCCCAGGGTTGCCAGTCGGAGAAACAAGTTTTCCAAGAAAAACTCCAGGGGCCCCTCTTGACAGAAAAAAAAGTTCCAGACCCTTGACCCTGGATCCCCTCTCTGGTCACTAGGTCCACAAAACATAGTCAGACCTTCATATGTGAGCACAGCGGTAGACATCCCACTCTGGGCTGTGCCCTGCCCCCCCCAAGGAGGCTGCAGGCCCCCCAGATCAGAAAGGCAGAGATCTGGAGTAAGACAATGTACACTCTGAACAAATCGTCCCCTTCTTAAATTCCAACGCCCTTGCCCCAAGATGGCGACTCTTAAGACTCATTACTGCAAGCACTGGTGAGCCCTCCAATCTCCCACATCTCTGTGCTGTCCGCTGCAGCCTGCCCCTCCTTGTTGGTATCTCTAAAAGGGGGGTAACCTCGCGAGACTCTAGAGCAGAACTGTATCTCCTGGTCCCAGAGGCCTCACCCTCTGCACATCTGCCCTATCAATACTCCCGATCTAGGCCAAGCGTGCTCCCTGGGCAGGATCGGAGGTGCTCCCCGAGAGGCGAGGAGCAGGCTCACTCACCTTTGTGCAGGACGGCGTTGGCAGGCTTGTTCCCGGCGAGGGACTCCTTGGATAGGTGCTGGTGGCTCTCAGCAAGGCACTCCACCTCTGCCAGGCGAGCATTGAGCGCCATGGCTGGGTGGTTGGGATCCTGGGTCATGTTGAGGTACGCTGCCCTCCGGAGCTGCTCCTCGATCACCAGCGCCTGCTCCAGCAGCTGGGGTGTGTGTGGGGGGGGAGTGACAGCACTGGCCTGGCACCTCCTCCCACAGAGCCACTGTGCCCCTCCCCGACTGGCACCCACTGAAGCTGGGGCTGAAAGGGGAGGAGTCTCTACACTCAAGCCTTGCCTGTGTGGGCTGACTCTCCTCAGGGGCGAGCCTGGCCCAGGTCTAGGTACAGGGATGGGTCAGGGAGCTAACATCCCCGAAGGCCTACCTTGAACCTACGGGCCAAAAACTTGTTCTTCATCTCCAAGTAGTTGCCCTTGTGGATCTCAGACTTGAAAGGTTCATTTAGGATCATGTATCTCGGGTCATTCTGAATGTCCTGCCAGCGGGCATAGCCATGCCTGCGGGGTACCGTTAAGGGTGAAGCTGGCCACAGGAATGAGGGGCTTGACAGTAAGGATGAAGTGGGAGCCCCCCCCCCCGGTCCCAGCTTGCTGTCTGTGCACACCGAGGCAAGTCACAGCCTCAGCTGCAGGATAAGCATGCCAGCAATGAAGACATCAGTGACATTAGCAGGCTGTGACAGGTGTCAGACAGGGCACCGAGGCCTCCGAGTGGTGACCTGTACCCAACGCTGCACCCAACATGGGAACGTGTAAGTCCTGGCCTCTAAAACCTAATAACATGGCCTTATCCAGGCGTGATCAAAAAGGGGGTGGGGGTCCTAAATCCAACGACTGTCAGGAAATGGGGTTAGGGCACATCCCAGCCAGATGGCCAGATGACAACAGAACATGACAGAGACAGAGAGGCCTGCCAAGGTTTGGGGCAGTCACCAGAAGCTGGGAGAGGAGAGAAGAGGTCCTCCTAGAGCCCGTGGGTCCCCTGAGGCCGAGAAAAACTGACCCGAGTCCCCCAGCCTGACCGAGCAAGGATACGTCACAATGCCTGCCAGCAGCCAGTAGTCATGACGGCGGTGCCAGATTTCGTAGATTTTCCCGGAGGACACAGCCGCCCGTTCCTCGTTCTGCCACAGAGTGTGCAGCTCTGAAGAGAGAGACCAAGGTAAGCAAAATGGAGATTTTCCCCACCCCTGGCTTATGTACCGGCTTGCTCAGCACCGGCTATCAGAGGCCCATTGCTCCAGTATTGCTAAGAGGGGCATATGATGGACCATCATCAAACATTCACACCTCAGAATAAAATTACCATCGGCCCAGACTCCTGGGAGCCACAGTGAGGAAGTGAGACCAACCCCTTCTACTGTTCCGCCTCTGTACCTGTGAAACCGCCATCCGCAATGTTGAACATGAATTTGAATTTCCCGTTCTTGTCTTCTTTCTTGCCCTCCTCGTCTTCCTCTCTGTCGCCGTTTTGCTGAGTCTCCCCGGGCTCCTTCTCCTCAGCCTTGGGGTCATCTGGGGGGAGGGGACAGGCCATGTTCACCATCTATCTAGAAGGCATTATCCAAACCCTGACCAGCAACGGGATGCTGTGTGCTCATCACATGAGCCCTTGCAAAGGGAGAGCCACCCCACCTGCTTCCATCCAGGTTCCAGGCCCTGGCACCCCTCCCGCACCACACGAGAAGCTCAGAACACCATGAAGGGAGAATTCAAATCTGACCGGAGGGTAGCTGCTCTAGAGCAAAGAAGCTGAGCCACAAATGTCTGTGACCCGCTCTTCTCTCTCCCCGGATGACTGGGGTGACAGGAGGGGTGGGGAGAGGGACAGGATGAGTGTGTCTCCCCAGAAAAGAGCCATCCTGACTGGAGGAGCTTGCAAGTCCAGGCTCCTGTCCTCTGGCCTCATCCAGGACTCCCAGAAGGCACCCAGGTGGTTGCCCAGGAGGCCTGTGGCAGGGCACAGGAAGAAGCGCCCACCTGGCCTGAAATCCCCGCTGTGACTCAGGCTCAGCTCCGGCTTGTCTGGGATTGGCTCCTTGTCTGGCAGCACTTCCTCTGCAAACAAGACAAGGAAGGGGGGCTCGTGGGCAGAGGGGGGCCCCTATCCATCAGAACTGTTACTCAGGGTGCAACAGCCAAGGCCCAGAGAGCTCCCTGGGAGGTAAGGCTAGCTACAAACTACAAGCTCGTTAGAGTACCACCTTCAATCCAGGTGCACCAAATGCATGTCAGAACAAAGTAACCAATATAGCGGTCAAAATAAACGTGCGCACGTGGAAAGGGGGTGTGTACATGAGTGTGAAGGCCAGAGGGGACACTTGTATCATCCTTAATTATCTCCTTGTGTTTTTGAGACAACCCTGTCGAGCCTACATTTGGCCAGATTGGCCAGCAAGCCCCAGGGCTCCTGTCTCCCTGTGTCCTGAGCCCTGGGCTTACAGGCATATTCTGTATTCTGGGGTTGGTTGGTTGTGGGGGAAGGGTTGGCTTGGGGTTGAGTTTTCTTTGCTTTACAAACAGAGCCATCTCCCAACCTCCCAACCAAGTAAACTTGAAAGCCAAATCTATCAAGAGGGACAGTAATTATCACCAACACTAAACACCAAAACAAATATTCAGCTAACCACACCGTCTGGTGTGGTACTGCCATCGCAGTGAAATTGTAACATAAATGTTTTCAAGAAGTGACTGATCATGGCAAACACCATCAAGTAGATTAAGATAAAACCTTAGCTGTATAATTAACAGGCACTACCTAATGATCTGAAAGCGATATTAAGAACCTCACACCCAGATGTCTTTTTCTAGTACTCAAAAGGCAATGTACAAACTCCAGCAGAGCTAAGCCAGAAGGCAAGTTTGACAGTATCTGGCAGACTCCTGTTTTCAAACCAGAACCTTGTCATCAAAACATAACCCAAGGGGCTGGTGAGATGGCTCAGTGGGTAAGAGCACCCGACTGTTCTTCCGAAGATTCGGAGTTCAAATCCCAGCAACCACATGGTGGCTCATAACCATCCGTAACAAGATCTGATGCCCTCTCCTGGAGTGTCTGAAGATAGCTACAGTGTACTTACATATAATAAATAAATACATCTTTAAAAAAAACAAAAAAAAACATAACCCAAGGACCCCAAACTCTACAGGTCAGGATTCAAGTGTGGAGAGAGAGAGACCCTTTGCCCCTTCCACTAGCAGGGGGTGGGACAGCCAGCACCCAGGCAGGGTACAGACTGGAGTGTGGTTCCCTGACTCTCGCAGGGCTACAGAGGTTGTGGACTATTCCCAGAGAGCCCTACCTTTCAGTGACTGCTCCGGAGACCCCTGGGCCTTCTCCACCTCTTCTGTCCTCTCCTCCCGAGCCCTGTCCTTGCTGTCTGAGTTCTGATGTTTGTCTTCACCCTCTACTCTGTCCAGGGCAGTTGGCAGGGCCTAGAAGGACAAGCTAGGGAGCTGCAGGACGTGGGCCTCAGCAGGAATGCAGGGCAGGGGATCTGTACCAGGCTGGGAGCCCTCAACCCCAGATATCTCCATTTGCTCTCTGCCTGGTCCCCCAGGCCTAATGTACTGGCTGGTTTTGTGTGTCAACTTAACACAAGATGGAGTTATCACAGAGAAAGGAGCCTCCCTTGGGGAAATGCCTCCATGAGATCCAGCTTAGTGATCAAGGGTGGGAGGGCCCACTGTGGGTGGTGCCATCCCTGGGCTGGTATTCCTAGGTCCTATAAGAAAGCAAGCTGAGCAAGCCAGGGGAAACAAGCCAGTAAGTAACATCGCTCCATGGCCTCTGCATCAGCTCCTGCTTCCTGCCCTGCTTGAGTTCCAGTCCTGACTTCCTTTGGTGATCAACAGCAATGTGGAAGTGTAAGCTGAATAAACCCTTTCCTCCCCAACTTGCTTCTTGGTCATGATGCTTGTGCAGGAATAGAAACCCTGACTAAGACATCCAGTGACCAGAACTGGGAACCAGGAAGGCCTGGACTGTACCCAGCTGGTCCTGACCAAGCTCCACCCATACTTCCCACAGGCCCAGCCACCAGTGACTTCCATACCTGGATTTCCAGGGACTTCTTTGGCTTCTGCATGCCTGACTCCTTCTCATCTGTGTAGCCCAGCTGGGCTTCCATTTTGTCTGAAGTATCAAGGGAAAGAGGTGAGACAGGTGGGTGTGGACAGGACACAGGAGCAGGGTGGGGAACAGGGGGCCAGATGAGAGAGAGGCCTGGCCTTGCGGGTGCTCCTCCTTTGTTTTGACAAGTTCAGGAGCGATGAGCGGGGCTCCAGGCCAGGCTTCCAACTCAGACCCTTGTAAGACCCTGGCCTGGCTGGTCGCAGCAGGCACTGTCAGGCTGGAGTAAGCCCAGCATCCCAGTTGCCCAGGAAGCAGGAGAGGGGGTGTGGCCCAGGGTTGGGTTTCTCTTTGGGACGATGGAATGTTAGAAAGGCAGATTGGGTGGCATGCGTGTGAGTACAATCTCAAAGCTGTGGCTAAAAGCCTGACAAGTTGTTTGGAGCGGGCGGGGGTGGAACCCTCACACTCTGGGTTACACGCTAGACTTGGTCCACCTCCCGTGACCCAAGAGCTCTCCCAGGCGCTCCCTAAGCCCAGACCTGGCAGGCCCAGTGGGGCCGGTGGGAGCTGTGCAGGGCTGGCAGGCACGGGCGTGTTGGGGTCTGAGGAGATGACCTCGCCTGGCTTCTTGCCCTCAGGCCCCTCAGGGACCAGGTCTGGGGTGCTGTACTTGCCGTTGACATGCTCAAACTCCTGCACCTGGGGCAGTAGGAGGGGAACAGAGGGAACAGTGGTCACCGCTCAGAGACAGCCCACGAGACTGAAAATGCCATGGGTTTGCAATGCTGCCCTCCCCAAGGTTACTAAGGTCGGACGTCCTTCTGACCCAAGCTTCTGCCCGTGTCCCCGTTCCTTAGAACCCACCCTCCTGGCCTCAGCCTACCGACCCTCACCCTACAGGGTGCCTCCAGTCTGTCCCTTTGGTCTGTCTCAGACATAGATAGCTGTGTGACCCCGAACTGGGCATTTATCCTTTGGCGGCTGCCCCCCCACCAGAGGCAGTGCCAGGGCCACGTGCCAGCCAGAGGCTAGTAGAGGCTTACTCACCCACCTTCTTCCTAACCAGCGACATGACCCCAATACGCGTGAGCACGTGCTGCCTAGACAGGCCCTCGCGGGGCACGCCGTCTGCGAAGGTCTCCGCACCGTCTGCGCCCGGCTCACACAGGTGGCGCATGAAGAGTGATACATAGGCCCTGGGGTGGGGGGTACCGGGGCTCAGGGAGTGAGGGGAGGCTGGGGTGAGGGGTACTGGGGCTCAGCGAGTGAGGGGAGGCTGGCAGGACCCCTAGGGACCCCTGGTGTGGAATCCTCCACCACAGCCTGGTGGGGTCAGGCTCCCAGAAAGGCAGAGGAGCCTCCCTGGCAGGGGACCCTCCTCAGATGCTGGCCCTGGATGGCCAAAAGCACTATCCCAGAGAGTTTGGCCAAGAGGACTACTGGGCAGTATTTCCTATAAATCAGCCCCGCCCAACACACCACACCCATGGATCTGACGGCCATGACTTCTCCAGGCACCCTTAGCCGGGAGGGTGTAAGCACTGTCCATTGGAGGGCTCACTCCACCAGGCATCGGAGGCCACACCCTCCCGGCCTCCAAGCCACCTCACTGGGACCCTTTACCTAAATTCCTTCTCACTCTTCCCACGAAGGTCCCGCACCAGCCAGTGGGAGTTGAAGGCATCCTGAGGGGGCATACCCCAGCGCATGATGGCGTTCAAAAAAGCCTTCCTCTGTCTGGCATTGAAGCCCAGAACCTGGCCAGGGTAGTAGTGAAAGGCTGTGACCTCGGGTTATGTGGACAGAATTATGGGATGGGGAAGAAGAGCAAGGGACACTTGAACCCAGAGGTTCCCTGAGCCTGAGGAAACCCTCAGTTCCTCTCTCACACCCAGGGCTGTAAGGAGTCGGCCTGGAGGGTCCGGGGAACCTGCAGGACCCACCTCAATGTTGCCTCCAACCCGAGCCAGAAGAGGAGGCAGGGGCTTGTCCCTGTCGCTCTTCAGCTGCCTCCGGGATTGTCGTCGTCCACCTAGGGAACAAACAGCCCACCACAGACCCTCAGGCTGCGGTGCAGAGGCTCCACCAGCCCCCTCGGGATGAGGAGACCCTCGGCACCTCCTCCTAAAGCTCCCATGGGCACCCTAGCCCACCCCACCCGGCTGTAACCCCTGGCAGCACCAGAACAACCCGGGTCACACACTAACACTCACTCTGCCCTTCTGCTCTCTCCTCAAAGTCCTCGTCCTCATCCTCAGAACCGATGGAATACTCCGACTGGTTGTCCGAGAGCTCATCCTGCCACTCTGTAAGCAGAGGGGCATGGAAGGGGCCCGCCCCAGCCTCGTGCAGCCAAGGCCAAGCCGAGCCCCCTCCCCACTCCCCAGCCTAGTCAACTGAGTTCTGGGCAAAGTACCAGAACTCAGTTGATAATCCCAACCCAGGCATTCGCACTCAGGAAGAGCATGGCTGCTCTGCCCGTTCCACAGCAGGAAGCTGACTCTCGGAGGCTCAACCACTCCACGGCCAAGGCATGCCTGAAGCCACGTGGCCGGTGGCCATCTTATCCCCATAACCTGCCTGCCACCCCTTTCCTCCCAGAAGCCTAGCTGTCTGCTCCCACTCTTGCCCGGTCCACACACCCTGCCCCACAGCCCCGTGCCGGCGTGCCCCTGCTCACCACACGCACCCTGGTCCTCCTGGGAGGCGTCGTTGTAGTTGACCTGCTTGCGGATGCGCTTGCCCTTGCCCAGGTTGCGGGCCAAGTCTTCCTGTTGCTGTTCATAATGATGGCGCAACAGCTTCTCCCAGTAGTCAGGGTCCACGTTCTCCTCCTGCTTGATCACCTCCCTCTCTACCTCCTCCTGGGGATGTAGATGTAGGGGATAGCCGGGCACACCCAGTTGTTCTGCCACACCTCACCCACCTTCACAGGCCCTTGGGGCAAGCAAGGGGAGTTTGCCTATTCCAGGAAGCCCTCCCCAATCTTGCTAGTCTCCTGCTCACTCCACATGTGTACCCTGGTCTTGGTGGGGAACTATAGAGGCCCAGACACTGTTCTCAGGGTTCATGGTTTTAAAGGAAAATATAAACAGTGCCCACATCTGCAAGGAGAGTCGCAGGGGCTCAGAGGATGTAGAGAGGCCCATGGGAGAGATTAGGAGCTGTGGGGCTTTTCAGAACACAGGAGGGAGATGAGGTAGAAGTTTCTAGAGCAGGTCAAGACAGAAGCATGATGTAGGCTGGCGGGTGGGGAAAAGCTGACAGGGATGGGGCTATGAGGGGCAGTATGGCCATGAGGCGGGGCCCCAGAGCACTCAAAAGGCCTTACCACGCCATCTTCCTCACGGACCACATACTGTGCCACCTTGAAGGAGCTCAGGTACTCATTCATGTTCTGCAGCTCGGTGTCATCCGTGGCGTCCTGGTTCCGATCCAGCAGCTTGGATATGGCTGCGTCATCATAATGGATCACACTGCTGTCTTCTACATCTTTGTTATCACCTGCGGGGTGGGCAGGATACATTGTGTAGACACAGAGGTAAGGTGTTCCAGGCCATCCTCAGGACCAGCTGCTAAGAACGGCCTTCCCGCTGGGGTAAGATGACCCGGCATGGAAGCTATGCCCTAACCGAGCCGTGTGTGGTAGCTCCCTCACCATCTACCAACAGAGGGCAACCTAAGGGGCAGCCGTGGGCAGCAGAGGACCTCTTCTTGTCCGGGTGCAGCCACCTGACTAGACAAAAGGCTGGGGTGACTCAGGTGGGCCCCTACCTGGCGGGGTGCTGCCGTGCTTTTTCTTTGCGCCGGTGGCCAGAGATCCACCCTTGGTAGACTGTACATCAGGGATGGGTGTGGTAGGCCTCTGGCCCTGGGACATCATGCCTGAGAGGCAGAGGAGGAGGAACATGGTTTCAGGGCACTGAAGAACAGCAGGGTTGATGGGAAGCAAGCAGAGACGCCACCCTAGCCGACTCTAAGGGGTGCCACAGGCTGGGAGTAGAGAAAAGGGCAAGAACCCCGGGGTCCCGCCGAATGGGTGTGCCTCAAACAGGTTCACCCAAGCCCCCACAACACTCCCACAGAAAAGAGGCCCACCTTCCACATCGTCCTTGAAAAGCTCCTCTGTCCCGAACTTAAGGATGTCATCCAGTTCCTGCTTGGTCATGGAGCCCGACTTGGAGCCCAGGCCAGGCCGTACCACCAAGTGCGTGAGCATCATCTTACGCTTGGCCACCTGAGTGATTCGCTCCTCCACGGAGGCCCGTGTCACGAAGCGGTAGATCATGACCTTCTTGTTCTGCCCGATGCGGTGAGCACGGCTGAAGGCCTGGGGGTGGGGGTGGGGAGACCACAGCTCAGCACCCGGGGCTTGACTCTGGCCACAGCCGGGGCACACTAGGGAGGAACATGTTTGTAAGCCCGTGGTCATGCAGGGGGCAGCCTGATCCTAGAGGGAGGTGCACTGTGTGTCTGCGCTGACTTCAGTGTGCGGCAGCACTGTGTCCGGGTGGCCAGTTGGTTTAGAGTGAAAATGGATCTGGATGTGACACACAAGTGGTTGTCAAGAAGTATCTTGCATGTCTGATGGAAATCGAGCTTCCCAGGACTCATCCAGTGCTGCATCTGGGAAGGCAGCCTCCACCCCGGTGTGTGTGGTAATGGGACAGAAGAGCCCTGTGCTGGAGACACAGCCACCTTGAGAGTAGCAAGTCCTAGGAACTGCCCTGAAGTATATGCCTGAGGCTCCATTCTGTCTATAGGATATGGCTGTAGTGAGACATTATATATGACACACACATGGGTGTGTGTACCCCAGATTATCAACGCGTATCATGTTCTGCCCCAGAGTGAGGAGACTGTAGATCACCAAGGGTTCTATCCCTACAACGCCCTACTCTCTCCATCCATCCCTGTTTCTCCCTCTCCCTTATGCCCAGCAGGCTCCCTATAGTCCCTATCCCCTCCAAAACTGGCACCCCTGTGGATCTTGTGACTGACTCCCTCATCCTGCCTCCTTCCATGTCCAGGGACCCGAAGGCAATGGGACCAACCCAGGCTGGCATTCAGGTCGCTGTGTGTCTTGGACAACCCTCTGCCCTCTCTGAGCCATTTTGCTCCCCTCTCCCTTCACCGCCCAGGGTCCCCTTTTAGGTTGATATTTCATACTGTGAGGGGTGGGGCACAGAAACAGGGGTATAAGGAATAAGGACAGGAAAGGACAGAGGAGCCGAGAGCGCAGCAGGAGACGAGGCACAGACCTGGATGTCATTATGGGGGTTCCAGTCCGAGTCATAGATGATGACCGTGTCTGCTGTGGCCAGATTGATGCCCAGGCCACCGGCACGCGTGGAGAGCAGGAAGCAGAACTGTTGGGCCCCAGGAGCTGAGAAAGAGGCCAACGGGCATGTGTGAGTTAACAAGCACAGCTAGGCAGGGATCAGTGGAAGCAGATAGGAGGCCAGGAACCGGAGCAAAGGTCCCTGGTTGAGGCAAGGGCAGAGGCTGTGATTCCAGAGGGGTAGCCACATCTGCTGGGCTCACACAGCCCCGCTGAGGCCAGGCCCTGGCTGAGTTGGAGGGAACCAGAAAGAGAGGGAAGCTGAGCTTCAAGGGCCAAATGGGTATCAACCAAGGCGGGGCGACTAGCTTACAGCATTCCTTTGCAGTCTGCCTTCTCCTACAACTCTAAAATGCTGCTTAGAGAATTCGTCATCTGCTGAGTATCCTCAGAAACCAACAGACCATAAAATGTCTCTGGTGTAGTGGCACACATGTAACCCCAGCCCCGGGAGACTGAGGCAGGAGGATGGTGAGCTAGAGGCAAGCCTGAGCTTTATAGCAATCCTTATCTTAAAATAATAATAATAATAATAATGATGATGATAATAGACAAGTTGTGGTGTAAGGACTGGTGAGTTTCTTCCAATATGCAAAGCAGGCTGGAAAGCACTGCTCATTGGGTGCTCAGGCTAAGACACCCCAAGACACAGGGTTACCCAGAGAGATGAGTACCATTGAATCTGTCAATGGCCTCTTGCCGGAGGCCCCCAGTGATGCCCCCGTCGATCCTCTCATATTTGTAGCCCTCGTACTCCAGAAAGTCCTCCAAGAGGTCCAACATCTTGGTCATCTACAAGAAATGCAGACACCACCATGGGGTAAGAGAACTGAGACGCCTGGAGTGGGGGTTAACATGCCTAAAGTAGGCCTCCCAAAAAGAACACAGCCCCAGCCTTACCCATCACCCACCACCAGTCTGCAGAGGAACCCCCATCCATAGCCTCAGGCACTCCCATTTGCCCATCTGCTGGCATTCAACACTGCAGGCACAATGTTTTCTTCTCCCCTTATCTTTACATAGTTCAACTTTATGGAACTACCACTCGCCACCTCCCTCAAAGCACGGGGACTTGGATTCTGCCACCTGCCCTCATTGGTAACTCTGAGGGTGTTCTTATCCCTCTCACAAGAGTTGAGCCTGAGGTGCTGTTTTCCTTGTCCCGTGTCCAGCGCCTGACCTATCGATCTGGACCTTAGTCTTCCATGGCACACAGTATTAAGAGGAGGCTGGACAGAGGAGGGGCTTCTCACGCCAGCCTAGTCACACGAGATGAGATGGGGAATACGCTGGTCTCTATAGCAACCAGACCATCTTCATGAGTCTGTGCCATGCCAGGGACCTCATCGAGGCCTTCAGCCCACGGGCAGGCTGACTCTGTGGATGTTCTGACTCCGAGGTGGCCCACCTGGGAGAAGATCAGCACTCGGTGCCCTTCATCCCGCAGCTTCTTGAGCATCTTCTGCAACAGCATGAGCTTTCCTGAAGACTTGACCAGGGAGCTGCCATCGTAGGAGCCATTGGGCAATACGGGGGCCTCCTGTGGACACAGCACAGCAGAGCCTTGGTGGCCCTTCCTCTTGCTTGGCACCAAAGAGACCGTAGTGAAGGATAAGTGCCCGGCCATGGGCCACTTGCCCACCTGTACTAGAGCTCAAACCCAAGCATGCTCAATAGTGCCAACAGAGCCTTGCTCCAGACCATGCTTAAGCACAGGCCTGCCAGCCTCACTCTCTGCCTAGCTCTGAAATGAAGCCCCAGAACTTTTCCAGGAAAACTGGCTTGGTCACTGTGGAAAGCATCTAACCATGCCAGGCCTCTGGCTCCAAAAGGGCAGATCAATCTACAGGCAGATCCCACAAGGTTCCTGGGTCACACAGGAAGGACCTCCAGTGGCCCGAAGTGAGGCCACCCCAGCACAGCCATGCCTGTCTCTGCAGCAGTGAGAGAGCTGGGCCTGCAGAGGATGAGCCTGAACCCTAAGGGCAGTGATGGGGTGGTCTCTCTGAGCTCCACGAGGAACATCGGCTTTCCATGACCACTGCCCTGCGCTAGACAAATTCCAGAGCCCAGCGTGTGTCTCACTTCTGCCACTCAGATGACCCAGGATAAACTCCCTGGAAGGATGAACGGAAGCCAGGTCAGCCCTCAGGGCTCCCTGGAGGCCCAGTGCTGAGGCTAAGGAGGCTTTGGGGTTCCTGGGAGGGGTTGGGAAGAAATGACCTGGAGCCAAGCAGTGAGAAGAGGCAGCTTCCAAAAGGACAGGATGGAGACACACATCACCTCTAGAAGTCACACTGGGACAGGAACAGAGGACTGGGGCCAAGGCACCTGGCCATGGGCACCTTCCTTAGAGACCACAAGAAACCCACCACAGCACGGAGGCATCTACACACTGGCTTCAGGGAACACACGAGTGTCAAGCATGAAGAACCAACCATGGTAGTTCAACCGTGGCACCCAGCTAGGGACCTGTATGATGGTGACAGGGAAGCCACCATGGCAGCCACAGGGATCTACCACGACCACAGCAGCCATTCGAGACCCACCACGATGGCCACGGACAAACCATCACAGTGACCACCGGGAACACAAGAGCCAGTACAGACCTGTTGAGACCTATATGATGGCCACAGAGAACCCACTGTAGCAGGGAACACACCATAGCAACCCTGTAGACCTGTAATGGTGGCCACAGGTAACCCACCACAGCAACCACAGGGACCCACCACGGCCGCCACAGGGAAGAGGTACGGATGGTTGCAGCACTTCTTCAGATCCATCATGATATTGAGCAGAGACACCTGGTTGCCACCCCCCTTGGAATTGAGCGCCTCAAAGTTCCGTGTCAGGATGAACTTGTAGTACTTCCTGCAACAGGGTGTGGGCAAGGTTAGCTGGACCCTGCCTCCCCAGGTCCCACCAGATTCCTAAGGGGCAGGCTCTACTCTCAGAAGGGTTGGTGGTGCTCCAGGCACCAGGTATGGATAAAACGTCAATGGGAGACATTACTACAACTGAGGCAGCCTGACCGTAGTCACTGCGGTTGATGAAGGGGGAAGGAGATCACCGAGCAAGGACTCCTGTCAACCCCAGGAAATGGTCAGGAAAGCCAGATGGGACCTGCGGGAAGGGGTGGCTGAGGACACAAGACCAGGAGAAGGGCCAGTTGCTGCACGACAGGGTGAGCCTCCAGCACTCACTTCTGCATCTGGCTCAGTTCCACTCGGACAATCAGCTCCGTCTTAGCCGGCATGTTCTTGAACACGTCGGCCTTGAGCCGCCGAAGCATGTGCGGCCCCAACAGATCATGCAGCTTTTTGATCTGATCTTCCTTGGAGATGTCGGCAAACTCCTCTAAGAAGCCTTCCAGATTGCTGCAATAAAGAGCCAGGATGAGTGTCAGAAGCAGAGGGCCAGAGTAGACTACAGTCCTCTGCGGAGGAAGTCGGGCCCAGGGTGGATGAGACAGGACGGAAGGCGTGGCCAGCACAGGCCAGCGGCCAGTGCCGAATGACCACTCAGGCTCCATCTGAGCCTGCATCCCACCTGTCACCGCTGTTCTGAGGGTCTCAGAACCAACCCAGACTACAAAAAGGAAGACTAAGGCTGATGAGCACTCAAGGTGACCTGGCCAAGCATGCCACAACCTGCCCTTCAATCACCATGGAAACATGCACACTCCTCCCTGAGCCCCCTCCCCCATTGGAGCAGGCCTAGGAAGGGAGGTGCCATCTTTGCTTCCATCTCCACCCTACACCAGATCTGGCCTCTGTTTGCCATTGCTAAGCTTGTGTGGGTCACTTAAGTCACTGTGGGCTGAAATGAGCCAGAGGTGATAGGCAAGGAGGCACCTGGGTAGGAACCCAGGAGAAACCCCAGGGCCTTCTGAGACAGAGCTAAAGCAAACCATGGTTTGTTGGGGGCAGCTGCAAATTCCCCAGGAATGCTGAGACCTTCCCACACAAGATCATCCTAGAATACTACCCATGTTCCCATTTCACTAATGGGGAAACTGAGGTCCCCCAGCAGTTCTCAGAGCCAGTATAGGTGGCTGCCATGCCTTCACAGGGCTGCAACCCCTCACTCCTGCCAGGCCCAGGGGACGCACTTGAACCTCTCTGGAGTCAGGAAGTTGAGGAGATGGAACAGCTCCTCCAGGTTGTTCTGGAGGGGGGTCCCTGTCAGCAGCAGCTTGTAGTCGATCTTGTAGCTATTCAAGACCCTAAAGAACTTTGGGGAGAAGAGACGTGGTGTGAGGAGGCACGGAGCCGCGGCCACACCCAGAGGGATAAGCCCCATGGCCAGTGCCTCCTACCTTGGACTGGTTGTTCTTGAGCCGGTGAGCCTCGTCCACCACGAGGCAGGCCCACTCGATGGAGCCCAGGATGGCTTGGTCAATAGTGATGAGCTCATAAGAGGTGAGCAACACATGGAATTTGATCTGCACTTCCTTCTGTGGGGAGAGGCAAGAACGTGGAAGGAGACAGCAGGGACAGACCAAAGGGATAGGGGCAGAGCTGAGAAAGCGAGTGGGAACCACACATGCATTCCGGGGAGCCCTGGGGGGACAACACTGGTACCAGGCACTTCAGGGCTAAAGCACGGTGCCCTAGAGAAGGTGATGTTGCAGAAGATGAGTAACATCGCCCCTCCACCCCTGCGGGCTCCATACCCACACATACAACAGTCTGGAGTGGAAAGTGTTTAAGGTCATCATTGCAACCAGGAGTCTGGTCTCTATAGATCACACAAAGCCAGACACAGAAGCACAGGCCTGTAATCCTAGTGAGATGGAGCCCACAGGCAGGCCAGCTAGCCAGTATACGCAATGATGAGACCCTGTCTCTAACAGCGTATGTGTTGTGTGTGTGTGTGTGTGTGTGTGTGTGTGTGTGTGTAGTTTAAGTGTGGGTGTGGGTGTGTCGCGGTGTACGTGAGGGTCAGAGGATAACCCCAGGAATCAGTTCTCTGCTTGTTGAAACTTGAGTCTCTCCTGTTCCTGCTGTGCCATGTACACCAGGCTAGGTAGCCTGCAACTTTTTTAAATGATCTCTTATTCTTGGACAACCTCACATGATACATTTGAGTCATATTCCTCCCCATCCCCCAGATCCTCCCCCACCACTCTATGTGCTCAATTTCACGTTCTCTCGATCTCAATTAAAAACAAACAAACGTGGGCCCTGTGTTGTTTGTGGCCAAGGATTCCTAATCAGGAGGCCCAGCCTGCAGCCTGAATTGTACGCCTGGTGTCACTCCATTGGAGAAAACTGGCCTTCTCTCTCCCGGCAGCAAATATCTTCCTGTCCAGGGGTGGAACTTTGTGCCCACTTCTCCTCTGTGCTGCCATGGTCTCGGAGGAGAGTTCATTTATGTATCTGCCCTGTTGTATCTAGAAACTGCTGTTGGCTTAAAGTCACCTCTGGCTCTTAAGAGTCTTCCTGCCTCCCCCCTCCCCCCACCCCCCACTCTCCATTCTACACATAGCCCTGAGCCTAAGCCTTGAAGGGGGCCTGCAAGGTTCTAAGCCCAATGACTCTGCCTTTGCTCCCATCTTGTCCTGGGAATGCTGGGATCGCAGACATGCAGCCCACATCGGGCTTTTTTTTTATGAGACCAAGGACGAAACTCATATGCTCAGGCGTGCACGGTGCAGCAAGCTCTTCTACCAACTGAGTCACCTCACTGAGCATGGGGTATTTTACAAGTGCAGACTGACATCTCCCTGCTCCCAGGAGCTGCTGGGTCACAGACTGCCCTATGACAAGACCCTCGGGGGGGGGGGGGGGGGGAGGTGGGCAAAGATCAGTGAGGACATCAAGACACCACACCCAGTATTTACTAACTCCTGGCCCTTCTGGGATAAATAGCACCTCTCCAAGATTCATATCCATCTGGCTTTTTGTTTTGTTTTGTTTTGTTTTTTGGCAGGTAAGAGTATTCGGCTAAACCATGGTGGCTCTCACTCCACCGTGAGGTAACAGAGGCAGGGGCAGAGGAGTGTATTAAGCCATACAGTTCTCAGACACCGGAAGCTGGAAGAGGCAGATGGATGCCTCCTGGGGCCTCACGGTGAGCCTGGCTGAAGAGCTGGCCCCCAGCTCTGTGGAGATTTAGCCTCGGCCAATGACGCACCATCACATCAGTAAAGAACAATTGTGGCATTGGCCCAGGAATATGGACACCACCACAGGGCTCAGCAGCCCCAGAGCCTCCTGGGTGAAGACAGCACTCACCTTCATGCGGAATACTTTCTTCCCACCGCGAATGGCGTTGTCCTCAAAGGAAAACTCGTTCTCACGGATCACAGAGCGGCTCTCCTTGTCCCCCGTGTAGGTGACCACATAAAAGTCAGGCGCCCACATCTCAAACTCCCGTTCCCAGTTGATGATGGTGGACAGGGGCGCACTGACCAGGTAAGGCCCCTTGGAGTGGCCCTGCAGAGAGAACCTGAGGGGGTGAAGCTGGCTGCCAGTGGATGACGCCCAGCCCCTGCCTGTCTAGCACCCCCCCCCAGCCCACCCAGACCCCGCCCTCTCGGAACCCCGCCCACCCAGACCTGCCCTCTCAGAACCCCGCCCTCTCGGAACCCCGCCCACCCAGCCCCACTTGCCCTCCTGTCTGCCCACCTCCTTGTACAGAGAATAGAGAAACACAATGGTCTGTACTGTCTTCCCCAAACCCATCTCGTCAGCCAGGATAGTGTCGGTGCCCTGGGCCCAGGAGAAGCGTAACCAGTTAAGGCCCTCCAGCTGGTAAGGGTGCAGCGTGCCTCCTGTGGCGTCGATGTACCACGGCTGCTTGTCGAACTTGACTGTGGGCTGGGGTAGGGGGGTTCAAGAATCAGACACAGCCTGAATCCTGGGCCACCAGAGTCAAGCCTCCAGGCCTTTGCAGGCACGGTTCTGTCTGTCTAAAAGCCCTTCCTGCTCCACTAGCCTCACTGTGCTCAAGGTGTCACCTAGAATGTCTCTCCTTCCAAGAAACGCTTCCTGGGTCCACACCTTAACGCCCGCAAAGGCCTGGCTCATTCACTCAAATATCACTGTGCCCCCTTTTGTCCCCTATCTCCAGGTCACTTCCCCAATAAGGTCCTCCCAACGGACCGTGTCCCCACCATGGACCCTGGTCTTTGGAGGTTTTGGTTGTTGTTGCTTAGTTGTTTGTTTTTGAGGTAAGTTGCCTGTAGTTCAGGGTGGCTTCAAACAACTATGTAGCCAAAGATAACCCTGAAGGTCTGGTTCTTCGGCCTCCAACTTTTTTTTTTTTTTTTTTTTTTTGGTTTTTCGAGACAGGGTTTCTCTGTATAGCCCTGGCTGTCCTGGAACCACTTTGTAGACCAGGCTAGCCTCGAACTCAGAAATCCGCCTGTCTCTGCCTCCCAAGTGCTGGGATTAAAGGCGTGCGCCACCACCGCCCGGCTCGGCCTCCAACTTCTAAGTGCTGGGGTCAAAGGCATGAACCACCACAATCGGTTTGAGTCAAAAAGGTCAAGATGAACAATTGAAACCAAGGGCAGGCAATCTACAAACTGAGCCGCACCTCTAGCCTTTCTTAAAACATGCCCAGGGGTCCTGCATGGTGGCACATGTCTTTAATCCCAGAACTCAAGGGGCAGAGTCAGGCAAATCTCTAAGTTCCAGACCAGTACGCTCTTCCCACTGGCCCATCCAGCCTCGCTCTGGCTGACAATGTCTAGCCATGAGGGCCTGAGGAAGGGTCCTTGAGAAAAGACCCTGCCTCTACTGCCATGGGTAGGGTGACCGGCCTGCTAATGCCACACCACTGCCTCCACTCTGTCTCCACTCACGTCCACAATGGGTGTATCGGGTGGCTTCTCTTGTTTATCGTCCTTCAGCTTCTTGCCCTTCTTCACCAGCCGCTTGGGCAGCCTGGCATCTTCCCCCAGCATCAGCTCCCTGAGGGGAAGCGTCAGATACAGATGAGCAAAACTCAGCCCAAGAGAGCGAGCGGGAGCCCCACCCACACCCTGGCTGCCAGCACAGGGCACACCTGTGGCCCCAGTAGGCCTGCTTCAGGTTGTCATAGTAGGGAATGTCGATCTCATCAATCTCCCAAGTGCACTGGTCATAGGGCAGGTCCTTCCACTTGATCAGGTAATGTATGTCCCCCTTCTTGTCAAAGCTGCAACACAGGAGGCACGGGATGGGAGAGGCTCGCAAATAGGTCCCAGGCAGGACCCCACATGAAACGCACATCCACTCACACCCATGGTCTCCTAGTATTCCGGGCCCAACCAGGACAACGGGCACCACCGTAAGAACTCTAGAGAGGTTTAGTAGCTCGCCAGTGCCACTGGGCTTGCAGGGAGAGATGAGGGTGTGGAGACCATGATAGAGACAGCAAGTCAGACAGTGTGAGACTGTGCTAACGGAGCGCTAAGAAGCGGCGGCCAGTGTCCTTTCCAGCCTCTGGTGCAGGGGTGAGGCTACCCTGCTACGTGATACCAACACAGGAAATGACACCACGAATCTCTTCCCTGCCCAGAAACTTCACGTTCTAACATAAAGTCAAAGCTTTGCAGTATCCATCCGAGATGAGGGTCCTTCCCTACAAACTAAGAAAGAAGCAATCCCTGTGGGTGGGCCAGACTCATCTAAAGATCCCCGGGGTCACGAGTCCCACAGTGGCCACTGGAAGAGTCCTCAAGGGCTCCTGCTCAATCTGCTCAGCCAGGAGAGCCCCGCAAAACCAGGGAGCTGGGGAACCCCCGACTGGCCAGGGTGACAGCAAATGGATGGAGGAGCTGTGACTGCAGGTGGCCCGGGAAGCAAGAACAGCAAGGCCACTTCCCAGTCACCATGGAAACCGCTGGCTTATTTTCACTGAATAATTGGTTGTTATGCACACTCTGGGAGATTCACCCGCTCCTCTTTGGGGGTACAGAGGAAATTGTCCTTTTTGCTTTAGCGTGCATTTTAATAAAAGAGACGGGGGGAGGCAGTCAATCTAAGGTGCAGCTCAGGTACCATCTGGAGTCTGGAAATGGGAAGGATGTTTCAATAAGAGACACTTCCCCACAAACCCCTCCGGCAAGGCTTTAGCAAACCCTTGTTACATGAGGACCAGCTCAGAAGTCCGTGTCGTCTACACAGGCTCTTAACCTCTGCCCGCCCAGCAATGTCTGACAGGACCGCAGTCAGGGACAGAGTGGGTAGGCCGCCCATCTCAAGCTGGAAAAGTTCAGAGTTGCAAGAGCAAGCCGCCCCTGTGGCAGGTACTCATGACCTCCCCAAGGCCGGCTGGCAGCGGCCACCTGCCGTCCAGCACCTGCGCCCAGAAATCAGCAGAGGCTCGCACTGCCCACAGCTTGGGAGCAAGCTCCTCCTGCCGATGCCCTCCTGCTGGGCCTTCCTGCCCTGGCTGTTCTAAGTACCTGGGAATGGCAGACTTCAGGGAAGAGGTGCCACAGAGACTGGGGACTCTGGGCAAGAAAACACTAGTGCTACCAAAAGACACTGGGTCTAGTTCCCAACCCTGTAGCCTCAGCTGTGTGACTTCAGGCAGGTGACTCAGCCTTGCTGAAATTTATTATTATTATCATTATTATTATTATTATTATTATTTTAAGATGGGGGGGGTCTGGGCATGCTCATGCAGCCTTCAATCCCAGCACTCAGGAGGCAGAGACAGGCAGATCTCTGAGTTTAAGGTCATTCCTGCTCTATATAGGAAGTTCCAAGCCAGTCAAGGCTGCATAGCAAGACCTTGTCTCAAAAAACAAAACGTGTATGCCTGTATGCCTGTATGCCTGTATGCATGTATGTGTACCATATATGTCCCTGGTGCCCACAGAAGCCAGTGGAACCAGAATTACAGGAGGTAGTGAGCGGCCATGTGGGTGCTGAGAACCTAAACCAGGCTCTCTGCAAGAGCAACCAGTGCTAGAGAGAGAGAGAGAGAGAGAGAGAGAGAGAGAGAGAGAGAGAGAGAGAGAGCTTTGTGACAAGAGTTCTCTGTGTGGCCCAGGGTTGTCCCGGAGCTTGCTGTGTAGACCAGGTTGCTCTTGAACTCCCAGAGATCAGTCTGCCTCCGCATCCCAAGTGCATCCCAAGTACTGGGATCAGAGGTGTGCACCGCCATGCCCACCCCATGCTGAGTATATTCTTGTGTGTGTCTCTTGGGACTATAACAACTCACTAACACTAATCCTTTCTTGGACCTGCTTGGCTCCCAGAATCATCCCGCTGACCTCAGTCCCTAACCGGGATGGAGACTGGCACCACACAGGCCCCACCCTACCGAGATCCCACTTCGTGTAAGCTCACAGACAGCTCAGCGTGTTTCCCTTCACGTGTGTGGGACTGTCCTACTGTGTGTGTCTGTGGGACTATCCTACTGTGTGTGTCTGTGGGACTGTCCTACTGTGTGTGTCTGTGGCACTATCCTACTGTGTCTGTGGGACTGTCCTACTGTGTGTGTCTGTGGCACTGTCCTACTGTGTGTGCCTGTGGCACTGTCCTACTGTGTGTGTCTGTGGGACTGCCCTACTGTGTGTATCTGTGGCACTGTCCTACTGTGTGTGTCTGTGGCACTGTCCTACTGTGAGTGAGAATGTTGAGTTGACGGGTCCCCTGTGCAGGGGCACGACCCTCCTGGCTGGGCAGCCACATCCCCTGCAGTGAGATGTCCTTACCCGGCTCCTGCCCCACTGAACCCACTCCTGGCTCTGAAAGGCAAGCCTGGTCGGCCCTCACCCGGCAGGTGTTACCCAACACCCTCACCTGTGGTTCAGGATGCGGTGGACCATCATCCACTCGGGCTTGATGCCGTAGCGGTAGAAGCGTTCCTCCATCTTGGCGTAGAGAGGGTCCTTGTTCTTCCTTTTCTCACTCTTACCATCCTCATCACCAGAGCCGTAATCAAAGGGCGGCGGTTCGTCCATGTCATTCTTTCTTTGGTAGTTGCGATACATCACGGTGTGGTACAGCTCCAACTACTCACAGAGTGTGGGAGATCGGCTGCTCACCCCAGTTCCCAGACCAGCCTTTCAGCCCCTGCTAGTCCCAGCTCCCACCCATGCCTGAGGGAACCCCAGGCTCACACCAGGACAAACATAACCATGGGGCCCCAGGGTGTCACCTGTAGCTCCTTCACCCAGGAGCAGTGCCAGTAGGAGAGACCAGCCCACTTGACAAAGAACTCTCTCTCAGGAATGCCCTCCAGAGGCCTGGGCGGGGGCATGCCTGGCTCCACCTCTGGTCCTGGCAGACCCACCACAAATGGAGCCGGGGGTTCCGTCCACCTCCAGTGTAGGATCCGCTGAACTTTGCCCTTCAGCGGGGGACACTGTGAACAGAGGATGGCCACCATGTTCAGGGTTAAGTCACAGGGCTGAAACTCCTATGACACTAGACTTGTTACACAGGGTCCCAAGCCAAAACAGTATCATGGGGACTCTGTGGTACTGGTCCCTTCCTCGGGAACCCACACATTGCTATGTATCAAGAGATGACCTACGACAGAGTTTGCGGGTCCAGGTGGGCCCTTTGTACTTGACAACGACCTTCCTCAGCACCTGGCAAGTTAAACCAGGGTGCATGAGCCCTCTACACACCTGTGACAGAAGGAGACAGTAAGATCCACTCAACCTGAACAGCAGAGCAAGGAGACAAACCCATCCATACAGCCATGATTGGCCTCATGCCCTGCCTGAACCCAGGAACAATCACCTCATATCCTGACATGCGAGCACCCACAGGACGGGAGACCTGCCTGACCCGCATGGACACTGCAGCCCTGACCACCTCCTTCACCCAGCAGGGCTCCATGCAACCTATGCATCTGAGCTTTCTGGGGCAGGAAAGTCATTTCCCTCAGCCCCCACACAGGCCCCGAGGACCATGGGACTCCCGGAAGTGGTGCCTGGCAGCTCAGAGCAACCAACAGTCACACCTTGGCACCAGCGCTCTGGGCCACCCCAAGATGGCCTGGGGTGGTCATGTCCCTCACAAGCACAGTTCTGAGGCAGGCCAAGCTGGACTGAGGGAAGATGGTAGATTTAGGGAGACGGTTCTGTAGCGGAGGTCAGGTCTCGGTGTGCCAGCTGCCGACCTTCTGTGTACCTGAGTACACACCCCTTCTGCCTGTCTCCTTGCCTGGCCTCTTCCCCTCAGCCTCAGAGGACCATTGGCATCAGAGCACCGGTGTGAACAAGCATGTGATGCCCACCACATACCGGTGTGAACAAACATGCTGTGCACACCACACCTTCCAGAAGCAACCATACTCTGGCCTCTGAGGGCAAAGTGCAAGGAGGAAGAGGCAAGACGGGAAGGCAGGGCGATTCTCTTGGACTTGAGGGGTGTAGAGGAACCCATTTCCTAGGCCTTAGCCCACCCAGCCTCGCCTCCTGCAGGGAGGAATCGAAAAATCAGGAAATGATACCCCATTCTCAGGAAAGCTGTGAAGGGTACGCCCATCAAAGGGGCCTGTCCATCCCCTACACCACCAAGGACACAGATACACTGGCACACATATGAAGCCAACACACGGCAGAGCCCAGATGCATACACAAGACGGGGAAGCTGCGGGACAGCCCAGAACCTACGGGATAGGGTACCCAGCACTGGGAGACAGAGCAAGCCCACACACGGGACCTTCAGCTGCCTACGGTGCCCAGAGCCAAGGGATGAGGAGAGAATGTTGTTCTCTGCCTTCATAAACTGAGGCTCCAGACTGTGGGGCCACCACTCTGTCAAAGCCTAGGGACACCATGCCCAGGGTGACTCAGGGACCCAAATCCAAGTAGAAAGTTCTGCTGTGGCACGGGCTCGGGCAAGCTACTGTGTCCTCCTGAGCCTCATACTCCAGCTGAAGAGGAATTCTGGTGAGAGTGTGCCTGGTATATAGGCCCTGGGTTCCATTCCCAAGCAGCCCTAAAAATAATTCTCGAAAGTCAATTAAGGGATGGAGTTATAGCTCAACGGGAGGCCTCCTGGGTTCAGCTCCCAGTAGGAATGCGATGTGAATGAGGTTCTTAGCACGGAATAATAAATTCTCAATAAACAGTCTTAAGGGGATTCAGGAGAGAGCAGGCAGGGTGAGGCAGTGGGCGTGGTCTTCTGTGGTTTTGAGTTTGTTGGGGGCGTGGCCTGAGTCAGCGAAGGCGGGCTCAGGGCCGGGTGGGCGTGGCGCCAGGGGGCGTCAGGGGGCGTCAGGGGCGGGAGGTAGAACACTCACTGTACAGCGCGGGCAGAGCCATTCGCCGTTCGGGATCTCGGGCAGCGGCGGGTTGAGGCAGTGCAAGTGGTAGGAAGAAGGACAGGCATCACAGCACAGGAGCTCGCCACCGTCCTTGCACGCGCGGCAGAACTCCATGTGGTCATCCTCCTCCTCCTCGCAGCCGCCCTCCTCCTCCTCTTCATCATCATCCTTCGGCTCCCACTGGATCCCCTCCTTCTCCTGTAGGGAGGAGTGCAGGTGGAGGTACCTTGAGCCCTGTCCCCAAGCGATGGATGGCCTGCCAACCCTAGTCCGGACCTCAGCCACGGCTTACACAGTGTGGGCAGCTCCACTTGCCCTCTGGAGCCTTCTCCAGCTCCGGGTCCAGGCAGACCAGGTGATACGCCCTCGGGCAGGTGTCACAGAGAATGATCTCGCCTCCCTGCTGGCACACCTCACAGTAGTCCTGATGGTCCGTCTCATAGCCATCACCATCGTCAACTAGGATGGGAGAAGGGGTAATAGCGGAGGTCTGCCGCACATGACCATTCCCACTACCCCGACTAGACTGGCACATGATAGGCTTTTAAATTATCTCAAGTGGATGGATAGATAGACCGAAGAGTAAAGAAATATTGGGGGTGGCTGTGAATTGTGAAGGGTAGACAGAGATTAGGGGAGGAAGGGAGGGACGGAGGGAGGGGAGGGGAGAGAGCGGAGAGGGAGGACAGAAAGCCAGTGTGCATGGAGGAAGAAAAGCAGAGAGGGCACACCTTTAATCCCAGAACACAGGAGGCAAAGGCAGGGGCATCTCTAGGAGTTACAAGCCAGCCCAATCTACATACCAAGTTCTAGACCAGCTAGAACTATGTAGTGAGATTCTGTCTCAAAAGTCAAGAGAGAGGGGGAAAGAGGAGGGAGGGTGGGTATTTGGTGGGTCTAGCTCCCTGTGTAACTGATGGAGGGTGAGCTGAAGTGCCTGGTCCACTCCCCCTCTGCTAGGATCTAGCATTAAGAAACCCTGGCTTTCTTATTTCTTCCTCCCTAAGACAGAAGTAGAGAAGGGTGGTTGAGAGAGCACAAGGTTGGGAGAGGCTGGGACATAAGGTTGCCCTTCCCCCATTCTCTGCACCCCCATTCATGGAAAAGGCCCCGCCTCCCACCACGGAAAAGGCCCCGCCCCCGAGAGGTCCTACTCCTCTTCTTCTTGCGCCGCCTCTTGTTCTTCTTGCCCAGAGCTGCAGAGCACTCAGAACGCACAGAAGAGCTGTGGATGCTGGCATTGTCCAAATCTGAGTCCTCCCGTTCATCCTCCTCGCTCTGAAGGGAAGGAGGTCGGGTTGTGAGTCAGGGCCCCCGCCCTAGTGATTCGGGTAAGGCAGGGCCAAGGAGGCTCTGAAGACTCCCTGTGGCTTTACTCTGTCTCGCAACCCAACTAGAAATGTGTGCTAGCGCACAGCCTGGATGCCCCATCCCCTCCCAACGCCTGCTCTCAGGACCTCTGACACCTCCACAGTTCTCCTCCACACTGCTTCCCCAAACTCCTACACAGCCTTCAAGGGCCACCCTAAAGAACCCTTCCCCTAAGGAATCTCCACAGTTGTCTCTCAGTGGACACACCCGATGGACCAGTGGCTCTTGGGAGCTGAGCTGGACTACTTCATCTAGGGTAGAGCCATGCTCCTTCTCCATACAGAGGAGGGGCCATGCTCCTTCCAGAGCAGCCAGCCTTGAGCCCTGGCCTCTCCCCCACCAAGTGACAGAGCAAAGCTTCGGCCCTCTTCTCTGCCCTCGGCAGAGCTGGGAGGACAAGTGACAGCTGCGTAGGTGCACTGAGATGAGAAGAGACCTGGGGCTAGAGGAGGAACCGTGGCTGCAGCCAGCCTGGTCAAGCAGGCCACCCTCCAGGGCTCCACCTGGAGCACAGCTGGGTAGAGACCCCATGCAGGGCAGGCGGATCCTCCATCTACTGCACAGAGCCACTGTGGGCCGTTGGCCAGAGGGAGCCACCTGGCCAGAGTCTAGGCTAGATGGGTCCTTGGAAGGGTCCGGTCTACACCTATAAATGGGGAAACTGAGGTCCAGAAGGCCTGGGAGAGGTGTGGAGAGCTTCCCTCAGCTCAGGGAAAAATGAACGTGGCCCACAGTCTAGTCAAAACAACCCTCGCCTTACCCACACAAGCATCTTCAATGAGGGAACCCTTCTCCCCATCCCTCTCTGTCTCACACACACACACAGGCACACACTAAGGAACCCTTCTCTCCACATACACATATGCACGCACATGCACATATATATACACGTATGCACATGCACACACATGCACATATATGCATGCACATGTACATATATACACACATGCATGCTCATGCACACACATATATACACATATGCATATATAAACACACATATGCACACACATAAGCACACACACTAAGGAATACTCTGCTACCACACACACATGCACATACATGCACACACATGCACATACATACATAAGCACACACATATGCACACACGCACATGCACGCACACACACGCACACGCGTGCGCACACGCACACACACACACACACGCACACACTCACCGAGGAACCCTTCTTCCTCTTGCTGATCCCTCCGAAGCGGAACTTGAGCCCTGCCACTCTCTTGCCCCTGCCCTTTTTCTTGGAATCTTTGGCGCCTTTGTTCTTCTTCCTCACTCCAGGCCCTGGACATTGTGACAAGGGTTGCTGTGACCAACACTGAGAGCTTCTAATCTTGCTTAGGTTACACAGGAAGTGAGGAGACAGACAAACCTGAATCTGTCTGCCCGTCTTGGCCACCATGCTGGCCAGATGCTGGTATAGCCAGAGGAGCCATGGACACTTACAAATGCCTACATTGACTTCCAAATCGGCAGGGCCAGCCCACCTGGATCCAAAAGCCAGTCCACCAGCTACCACTCCCAACTCTCCTAGTCCCCTGGGCTACAAGGTGACTGATGTGCCACCTAGGGAATGATATCCCTGTCAACCACCCCAGCAGCCCAGAGCCAAGCATGGTGCCTCCTCCGGCTATACCCCATGGTGGTGGGGACCCAGCTGCACTCGGGGCATGCCACAGAAAAGCTATTTCAATCTTTTCAGCTCTGAACAGGCATCTCAGGGAGCCAACGGTTCTGCAGTAGCTCCTGGGCAGGGGGAAGTAAGGACTGTGGAAGACGGGTGGACACAGAGATGGGGCAAGAAAAGACCTGGCCTATGGCACTCACCCACCAGGCACTCTGAGGCATGAAATGGGGCTGAGCACTGTCCCAGACACCACAACTCTGTGGACTGACACAGGGGTCCCCAGTCTCCTCTCAGCCCATTAAGCCCCACCTCAGAGTACTAAGAAAACAGTGTTATGCCCCCAAGGGAGGAGATCGCAGTCCCCAGCCTCTCAGAAGCCAGAACTTCCACCCAGACTGCCGCAGTCTATCCCTCCTAAACAGAAGGCCCCGCTTGCCCTCCCCACCCAGCCCTATCTGCACTGAGTCAGACTGGACCTAGGCCTCCTCGCTGTCCTTCCAGACCTAGTCACACTCCTGTGAGATCCCTCTGCAGGGACTTGACACAGAGAGGTCCTGCTACAGGAGGTGCTCATAGGAGAGGATCCAAGACTACCTTAAACTTCTATAAGTCCAGAGCTGGAACAGCTCCATCCTGTTCACAGTACGGGTGGGGGAAGGGCTAGAACAACCCCTCCCTCCCTCCATGTCCACAGTGTTGGGGTAGTGGGTCAGATGTTAACTCCCAAAGAAGTCAGCCCGAGGCCAGGTACAACACTGAGTCCTCAGTACAGACGGCCCCTAACTGCCCTGTAGGATCTAGAAGAGCAGAACTGCCAGACAGGGCCGGTGCCCAGTCACCCACAGCCTTACCCTTGCCCTCTTTGGTCTTGGCCTTGCGTACGGGCAGAGTCTGGGGCACTTGCTGGGGACTGATGGCCAAGGGAGGAGCAATGGTCACCGTCTCCACGGCCGCGGCCACGGCCGCCGCAGCCGCGGCTGCCGAGCTACCCTTAAACGGGTTGTTGGCGCTGAATTCTCGCCACTTGGCCCCCAGGACAGTCATCATTTTGGACATGGGGATCTTCGGGTTCTTCTTGGCAATAAGCGGCCTGAGGGAGAGAGGTAGGAACGTGAGGGAGGAGGGAGAGAGATAGGAACGTGAGGGAGGAGGGAGAGAGATAGGAATGTGAGGGAGGACCCCCCTTTCTCTTACACCTGCGAGGTATGGCTAGTCCAGTCATCCTGGCTACCCCAGTAGGGGCAGGGGAAGGACAAAGTGAGGCCAGGGCACACCCCAACATGCTCCTGACTTCTCGAGTGTTTTCATTTAGGCTGCAGACCAGAGACAGGCCTACAGCAGGCCATTTCCCACAGAAGGACCCAGGATCGGGGGCCTGTGAGGGAGGTAGGCCCAGCCATCTGCTATGTTAAAATGAAGGAGTCCTGACCCGAAGTCCTTCCCCCTCTCAAGAGTCCCCCTCTGCCTCCCCTCAGATAAGCACAACCCTCATGGTCACCCAGACCCAGCAGTCAGCCCCTGGCCCACCGGAGGAACTGGCTGAAGGCTTTGTAGTTGGTCAGTGTGTGGTAGTCATCCTCAGAGAACAGGTAGTCCACGTCGTCGAGCCCCCACTCCGCCATGAGCTGTCCCGAGGACTTGGGCTCCTGCAGAGGCATGGCCAGAGGTGGGGTCAAAGGCAGAAAGGGGTGGTCTGCAAGCTAACAGCTCCCATCCACCCCTGGCACCGAAAGCCACACCCACCCTGTCCCGACAACCCCACCAGTGGCATGTCTCAGACTCCAGCTCACAGGATGACACCGTGAGCTTTAAAGCTGAGACTGGGGAAAGATCATGCATGAAAGCAAATGGGTGGGGGGCAGGCCACTCTGCTAAGAGAGAAGCTCTGGAGACAGACAGACAGGCAGGAAGGCAGGCAGACAGACAGGCAGGACTGAGGCAGTGGCCCAGTGAGGAGCAGAGCTGAGAGAGTCCCTCAGCCACTTCTCAGATGTGCTGCTAAGGAAACTCAAAGACCTCAATGGGGCCATCACAAGGGTCAGAGAGCCAGTGGCCCACGGGACTGGTGGCAGAGAAAGGTCTCATTTGGTTGGGGTATTTTTTGTTTGTATTGTTGTGGTTGTTGTTCGTTGGCCCTGGCTGTCCTGGAACTTGCTATGTAGACCAGGCTGGCCTCAAACTCAGAGAGGTCCTCCTGCCTCCGCCTCCCAGCTGCTGGGACTAAGGGTGTTTGCTATTATGCCCAGTTATTTTTAATTTACTTCTTTTTATGTGTATGAACACTTTGACTACCACATGTGTACCCAGTGCCGGTGGAGTCCAGAAAAGGGCATCAGATCCCCCCAACACTAGAGTTATAATTCCGAGCCACCTTCAGGTGCTGGAAATTGGACTCAGGTCCTCTGGAAGAGCGGCCAGCGCTCTCATGCACTGAGCCATCTCTCCAGCCTCCCCGTGTTCCATTCTAACCATGGCTCTGACAAATTCATTCACCTTTCTGCCTCACAGAGAATTAGCATAGGCGTGTAGGATGAATACTTTAGTGACTGTTAGTTATCATGTGGCCCAGACAGCTTCCTCTCTCCCTGTGCACCTTTATAGGCCACAGTTCCTGACCTGCCAGGACACACAGACCCCCCTCCATGGAGGAAGAGAAAGAAAAGTTCTTAGCCTTGGGTGACACCACACAGAGCCCCATCTGCTCTGACCCCGCAAGCCCTCTTGGGAGCTGTCTTTCTGCTCCAGCAGTGAAAGGCCACCCAGCCCTGTTTCTGTCCCAGAAACAGCCTGCAAAGCAAGAGGGCTTAGGAACCTGGTTCCACAACACCTCGGAGATAGGTTCACGAGGGACACCCTCCCAGTGCCAAGCTGCCCCCTCAGACACACCCAGCCAGCCATTCCTGAGAAACATGTAGAAACACAGAAGCAAGCAGACGATGGTGTCTCCAGTAATTTCTCAAAACTGTCCCCATGGCTATTACAGCCATAGCTGATTCATAGCACACCCACCAGTGACTAATGGGATCACACTGGGTGTCAGGACACCCCCAAGAGAGCAATTCTCCCCACAAGCACTCCAGCCTTCAATCACGCGTAGCCCTCTGCCGCCCAACGGTGACTGTGTTAATGTTTACGATGCCATGTTGTGGCTCACAAACGATTCCTGGTGACACGGGATCACCCGCCTACACCTCACAAGCCAGGGGTTGGCCTCAGTTCAATTGCAATGCCTTGGCTTGCTTTCCTCGTTTGTGATGAAGATGCCCATGCCCAAAGGACAGCCAGACCCATCTTTACAGCCACAGGCACGCACCTCCAAGTTCCCTGAGAGACTGGAGGAACACCCACGTGGGCGGAACTGCAGAGCGCACCAAGCACCCAGGCCGAGCTGGCCACTCAGGGCTGTCCGGCCGATGCCAAGTGACAGAGATCCCATTCGCTGTTTCGTTTCCCCAGATTGCTCCAAGCAAAAGGTTCCCAACACCAAACTTGAGTTCACACTATCTATCGTCCTCTCCGGAAACAGCTGCACGCTTGGGTGGGTGAGCTATTGCCAAGGGCAGCCCCAGTTTGTCAGCAAGACACCGCACGGTTGCTATCGCAAGCCCTTCTGGCCACAGGCCCTCCCCACCCCCCGTGATCTGTGTCCGACATCCCAGTGCGTGCATGTGCACCGGCCCGGCCCTGCCCCAGCAGTTACCTTCAAGCCTCCGTCATCGTTACCATCGTCGTCCTCATCCCTCTTTTTCCGCTTGGCCTTCTTCTCCTTCTTCTCCTTCAGCTTCTTCTTCTTCTTCTTGGTGGGGGAGTAGTCGCTACCTTCGCTCTCTGACTTCTCTTCCAGATCCTCCTCATTTTCTGACATCTCGTCATTGCTCCCCTGGAAAAGACAAGGGGAGCGGTGAGGGCACAGGACACCCACCCCAGAATGCCAGAGACCTGGGGCAGCATTAAGCACTGGTCAAGGAGCACAAGCAGCGGTGACTGGCAGATGATGAGGTAATCCACCGCTCCAGGCAGGTGTCAGCTGGTCAGAGTGGATTTGGGGGAATGTAATACCACTGCGCCCCAAGAACTCCTGGCAGAGGCCATGATGACCAAAGCCAAATATCCAAGAAAAGTTCCAGACAGGAGCCGACCCATCTACCCTGTACCCTGCACCCGTGGATGGGACAAATGCACAGAGGGCCAGCTCTCCGGAGGCAGCCACGGTACAAGCCTGTCTCCAGGCTGGCCACTCGACCTCAACCATAGAAAAAGGTAAATCAGGCAGCTCTTAAGATTGACTGGATTGGGTTTCCTGTCTGTACAGGCAGAAAATGGCCCATTTATATGGAGATGAGGGTGTTTACAGTCATAGCATACCCACCAGCAAGATACCGTCCCTGGAAGGAAATGGTTTGCCCAGTTTGGAAGCAAGAGAACAACAGAGCCCTGTCCTCTCCCACAGGGGTCTGCACGGGCAGGCTGGCGCCATCACTACAATTACCAGTTCGGGACTTGTCACCCTTGTGATTGCAGTGAGATATTTTTCAGGTAAGCAAAGACAGGTGTGAGAAGAGATGGAGAGGGCTGGAGACATGAAGACTGAGCTATGAAAGACAGTCGGGAGAGGGAAGAAGGAAAGAGCAGGAGAGAGAGAAAGGAGATGAGGGGGAACCCTGAGCCATTCTCTTGCCAATTAAGCAACATTCCATCAATTAGCTGAGGTTGGACATGTCACCAATCAATTCTTGTCGCTGAGGTCTTCTTTCCTGCAGTCTGGCTGGGACAACCCCACCCCACTCTTAGGCTCTCCCAGAAACTTAGCTCAGTTTCCCTCATAGAAGACTGAACTTGTCACCTGCTAATCGATCACCAAGTCAACATGCTAACAAGGCCTCCTTGCTTTCTCAGAATACTGACTCTTCCCTGGACCTGAGGGGCGACTCCAGCTCCCACACTTGTCAGTAACATGGAACCCCTATAGCCACAGTTCCCTTACCCCAGGGTAACAGAGACCAGCCAGCTCTTCAAGACCATGCCCAAGAGATCTGAGAGCCCCAACTCTCATCCCAAAAAGAAGATGAGAGAGAGAGAGAGAGAGAGAGAGAGAGAGAGAGAGAGAGAGAGAGAGAGAGAGAGCACTAGAGCCATACACTTCAGCACCACAGACAGCAGCTGCAACCCTCTCAAGGTGGTGAACACCTGCATGGCCCGCCCCTGGATCCTTGCTAGCCTGGGACATGTTCAAGTCATTGTAACCACCTGAACTTAAACTCCCTCAACTGCCCAGTGGTGAGAGGAACCAGGGAGATTGTGTGCTCAGAGACTGGGATAACTAGGGAGAGCCAGTTGATCACCATGTGTCCTGGCAGGAAGCTTAGACCAGACCAGTCTGCATTTAGAACCACAGATGCCCTTTACTCCCGATACAAGTGGACCACACCCAGGCAAAGCCAACACCCTCAAATGCTGATGATGCTGATGGGGAAGCAGACATTTTTCCACTGGGTCATGGGTAAACAACTGTCGCCTGGTAGCTGGTCAGAGCCTCTACTGGGAAGAAGACACTGCCATACCCAGGGTGGAGTAGAGGGGGGCCAAATGTGGCCTGCACAGCTTAGAGCCAGGAGGAGAAGAGAGCACGAGGGAGGTGGGAAGGCGCCTCCAGCGGACTGAAGTGGCTGGCAGAAGCAGCAGCAGCCTGTGCACTGCATGGATAAGGGGCGGGTTTGCTGAAGCTGAGAGCCTGGACTGGGTCAAGGCACACTCCAGGGCTGGGTAAGAGGGCAGTGGGCCGAGCTGGAACCCGGCAGGCAGCATGAATCTCGGGCTAGGGGTCCCTTTTCTCCATCCGTCCACCAAAGCATAGGCAGGATGTATACCCACAGGGAGAGAAGACCCTAACCTGCAGCTCCAAGCCCCTGCCCTGCCTCTTCCCAACAAAGCCAGCATAGCCTCTGTCACCCCCACAGCCATGCCTGCACCCCACAGTGGCGTACAGGAGGAGTCTGAGTCCCTGCAGAACCTGAACCAGCTGTTCCCCCACTTCCTCCTCCGGGCCTCCTCCTCTGCCTGCCGCACATCATAAAAACATCCTGCCTCAGGGAGAAGACAGCGATTCCTCCAAGTGGATTCGAAAAGCATCCACAGAGCAATGTCATACAGAAGAGAAGAAGGGAAAACTGACCAAGAACCAGAGGGAGAGGGGCCACAGCAAAGGTAGCCGGGCCTCTGAGTCTGAGGTCAGCTGGTCTATATGACAAATCCCAGGCCACCTAGTGAGACCCTGCTTTTTGTTTGTTTGGTTGTTTTTTTGTTTATTGAGACAGGGTTTCTCTGTATAGCCCTGGCTGTCCTGGAACTCACTTTGTAGACCAGGCTGGCCTCGAACTCAGAAATTCGCCTGCCTCTGCCTCCCGAGTGCTGGGATTAAAGGCGTGTGCCACCACGCCCGACCTGAGACCCTGTTTTAAAGAAGAGACTTATTGGGGATGAGGAGGTGGGCCACACCCCATTCAGAAAGGAGACACAGACCGGTAAACCTCTCACAGGGCTCCCCAGCCAATCTCAGTCGTCCTGGGGTCTGAGAGCAACCAGAGCAACCAGACCTCAGGACGGTGCCAAGGTCCAGCTGTCCTTCATGGGTGAGAAGGACCAACCCTGGTATGACTGTGTAACAGAGCACTTGTGGCTGTGGGACCTCAGGGGACACATGCAAAGCACTTCAGATGCCACACCCAGGTGGGAGCATCCCCTTTTCCTGTTGACAGCACAGCCGTGACTGGTGGAGACCCCAAACAGTGAGTCCAACACAACCCCTTCTCCCTCCCTGATCCACAATTTCTGAATCCAGGCCTCCTATCTCGCTCCCTCCTCCCCTCTTTCTATGCCCAGCCCACATCTCATCTCCTGAAAAAGGAAAAAACAAAACAAAACACAGGATTTAGACTCAAAGGAAGAACTCAGAGAGTCGGTCATTCTCGACTTGGGGTCCTCCAAGACTGAGAGGGAGAAAGAAAAAAAAAAAAGAATGAAATCTGAGCCCCCCATTCACCAGTGTTATAAACAGTTATAATTTAGCACTGAATAATTGGTTGCCATAGCAACCGCTGCAGTACAGGTTGAAATCAGTTCTCCCTCCTGCGCTCCGGGTCTGACAGGGAGCTTCATCTACATATGCTCAGGTTCCGGCTGCAGCCCGGTTATTTTATGTAAATCAGAAACCAGAGCTTGCGGCTTGCTTGTGCGCATCCCCTCCCCGCCCCCCTCACACACACACACACACACACACACCCTGCCCAAACCACTGCCTTAGAGCCCACCTGCTCAGGCTCCTCGGCGCCTGGCACGAGTCACCTGGTGGGGGATGCAGCGGTGGGGTCGGGGGTGGGGGGGAGGAAGGAGATTCCCACACCCGTGATCCAGGGCTGCCGGGTGGGTGCGTGGGCGGGCAGACGGCTCTTCCTCTTTGTAAATAGCATGCTACGGACCGCCACCCCCACCCCCAGATCCTGCAGCTGGTGAGAGAGAGCCAAGCTGCTGGATGGGATGGGGTGGAAAAGGAGAGGAAAGCACCCCTGGCAGGAGGGCCACCTCCATAGAGTGCAACCTTGTCTCCCTCCATGCCCCGCTCTTTTAAAGAGGCGGTGCTACATCTTAAGGAGCCACCACGACGACCACCGGGGCAGGGGAGAGAATGAAAGACGGAAGGGATGGGAGGGGAGTGGGAAAACGAAGTGGAGAGAGACTGAGAGAGATGAATACCGCAGAGGAATGAAGCACAGGCTGGAGGAAGAGCCAGTGTATGTGACTAAAGACCGAACCAGAGGAAGACCGTACAGAAAAAAAAAAAAAAGAAAAGAAAAAAACAACCACATCCTCAGAAAATGTCCTAGAGACCCAAGTCACTGGGCAAAGATTTCCTAAGTCTTACCTTCCTTGGCCTTGGAGGCCACCCCAGCCCTACAGCCCCTCCCCATCTCCAAACTCCTTTCTACCAGAGCCATGGCAACCCCATGCCATGCCGACCCAGCCAGGGAAGGAGGGGGGGGGGGAAGACAGCCTTGTTTAGAACCCTGGGAAGCTCTGTTTACAGCTGACATGGTCCCAGCCTATGGCCTGACATTTGACAGCAAGCCGGGGGGAGCCCCCCCCTGCCCCGTCCTCTGGCAGAGGACCCCAAAGCCTGGGGCAGGGAACAATGGCACCAGAGTGGAACTTCACAGCTTCAACCAGAAAAGTCCGGGCACCCGAATCCCAGGGCTTATCCCGGACCTATCCACCGTCCAGACACGGGACAGATCTACAGGCCCGAGGGGCATTATCGGGAGGAGGCAGGACTGTAGGAAAGATTGGGGGGCCAGGGCATGTCAAAGGAGCTGGTTCCTAGCACCTCCTTCAATGGGGAGCTCTCCAAGCACAAGACCTGCTCCTACACCCTACCTCCACTTCCTCATCTGGATAATGGGGACAGAGAGCTTCGTGACACCTTGGAGGAAGCCTTAGAGTATAGAGAAGTCAAACAAGCTGCTTCCTTCCTTCATGCTGGAGACAACTACAGACTTGCCTTGTGCTAAGGTGTGGGAGGAGATTAGGATCATACCGGACTACAGAGAGAGTCTTCAGCCACATGTAGAGGTCAAAGCTGAGGGGTCAAAGAGACTCCAGGAGAACAAAGAGTAGCACACACACACACACACACACACACACACACACACACACCAAGATGCAAAGCAAGGACAGAGTAGGGGTGGGCTAGAAGGGACACTGAATAACTAACTGGCCCAGGGGGTTGCTATTGCATCGCTAAGGGGAACCCTCGGGGTAGGCTTTCCTTACAGCCCTAGACAAGACACTGTAACAGAAGAGAAAACACAGGCTTCGTGTCCCTCAGATGTCCCCGATCCTCTCCACAGTCATCCCTCACTTGCCGGGGCCAAGTCTGACCCGTTCCCAATAAAGGAAGAGGACAGAGTCAAGACCCAGGTGGGCAGTGGCATGGGGGACTCAGCCTGCATTCTGAGGCCCCAGGAAAACCAGCTCAAAGCCTCGAAGTGACTCAGGTTTACTGAGGGAGGAGCACGAGGCCATCGCTGTCTTCGGTGGACCAAGGACATAACCCACCCTCCTAGTGGGGCTGCCCAGAGATGCAGGGGTTAAGAACTGTGACTTTAGGCTCCATGCCTACCTCGGTCCCCCACACCACCCGTGTCCAAGGGCGCTCCCAGAGATGAAACACATCAGCACAGCACAAGGCACGCGGAAGCATCACGTCAGTAAGCACACCACCCTGCCTCTTCAGCTTTGAGTCCCAACTGCTCCTATCAGAGCCACCAGAACCAGGAAGCAAAAAAGCAGGAGCATTTAGGTCGCTGGGCACGACCCTTACACACGGCTGATCCTCTCACTAGACCCTCCCGGTGCTGGTTTCTCTGACTCTCTCTGCTTTCGTGGGACTAAGGAGCCAGAGGCTCCTGCAGAGCGGCCTAGGAGAGGGCAGGCTGCGAGGTGATGCTGACAAACAGGGGTAGTGTCCCAGTGTCCCAGCTCGGGACAGGACAGCTGACCCTCCAACTTTCTTAAGGAACAGAACATGCTATTTCCATCCCAGGGGCATTTCTTCATGACATCTCCATTCTATGCAATGCAGGGTCCCATGCTGCCACGCCACGCCCTCCCGACGCCACGCCACACCCCCAGTGTGCCTCACCTCTTTCTTCTTCCTTTTCCCTTTGGAGGACTTGCTCTCTTTCAGCTTCTTCGGCTTCTTCTTGGGAAGGCTCACGGGCTCTGCAGGGAAGAAGTCTTCAAAGCCTTCCAGGCCACCGTCTTCTTCTTCTGCAGGAGTTGGAAGGGAGAGGGGTGACCTTCAGTTACTCTCAGCCAGAAAACAGGACACAGAGCCAAAGGCGGGGCACAAGACCCCTACACCACCACATGACCCCATCGCAGCCATGGGACCACAGTCCTAAGCCAAGTGACAACAGTCATGTCAGCTCCGGTAGACGGCACAGGTCACCAAAAGGTCAAATAACCACCTAGTCCTGAACTCAGTACTCTGGTGTCCTTACTGACCTGAGGGAGAAGTGGCCTCGTGGAACATCAGCAAGCTGGCCAAGGAGGGCTGGGGCCCAACAAAGAGACCAAGCTGAATAGAGCCTGTCCTGGCCCCGAGAGGTTCAAATACAGCTCAGATGTGACTCGAGAATAAGACAATAAGATAATGACACAGGTCCCATCAGCCAAACACTTAATGGAATTGGCACAGTAATCAGTCATGGGCTTGATGAGATAACTGTTTGGTTGTTGTTTTTTCTTTTTTCTTTTTTCTTTCTTTCTTTCTTTATTTTTGGTTTTTCAAGACGGTTTCTCTGTATAGCCCTGGCTGTCCTGGAACTTGCTCTGTAGACCAGGCTAGCCTGAGACTCACAGAGATCTGCCTGCTTCTCCCTCCTGAGTGCTGAGACTAAAGGCATGAGCCACCACCGCCTGGCAACAGGATTCTCCTTACTGAGGTATTCAAGACCACACTGCTTCCCTACCCAGCTCTGTGCAGGAAATCAATACACACGCCCAACTTAGACACACAGGGCTGAGCCCATTGAACATGTGGGTTTTCCTGAAGTTGCCTGTGAATCCCAAAGCCTCTCACTGACTAAGAATTAAAGGCCAAAGCCAGACATGGCTGAGCGTGTCTGTAACCCTGGCGGTGGAGAGCTTGCTGGCCACCCAGCCTAGCCAAACTGGGGATTTATGGTCCAGGAAGATATCCTGTCTAAAGGTAACAAGGCAGAGAGTGACACAGAAGGTATTGTGTCTTCCTCTGACCCCATAGCTGTATGCACCCCCACACTCAGGTGCACACACCACGCACACATTTTTTTTTTTTAACTAAATTCCAAGAAGAGGTAAGGTGGACTTAGGGCCTAGGGTCATTTAAAAGGTGCTTAATTAGTTCCATGCCACCCCAAGAGGAGAAAGGGACTTCTGCTGTACTGGGGGGGGGGGGGGACACATGGTTATCTGAAGCCTGACCCTTACCCACTGAGGAAATCCAAGTTGAAACAGTATTCCCATGCATCCGACTCACGTGACCTCAGAGGTAAGATAGTGAGCGTCATCTGCAGGTCACCGGTCACAGGGGCAAGAACCAAAGCAGAGAGAGAGAGAGAGAGAGAGAGAGAGAGAGAGAGAGAGAGAGAGAGAGAGCCAGCCCCACCCAGAGGGGCAAAGGAGACAGGCAGTCATGGGGGGAGGGGGAGGGAGGAGGGGGGTTCCAGAATGAAGTAGCTTCAAAGGCCCAAGGACTCCTCCAGCCCCAACCTCCTGTTCTGTGCACAGTGAGCATCTAGGAGTGGCCAGATAGTAAAGAAGACCTTGTGCTTCGCATGCGTGCATAGAGAGGCACCACCCATCTCTCCGGTCCCACACCAGTCTACCTGCCAGCCTCGAATCCCACTGGTTTTGGTGGCTCCGCATACCGGGTGGCTAACCAGTCACACATAGCCCACCCTCAGAGGGCACTGCGTGGCTCGAGTAGCTACCATCCCCTTTCTGAACCCTACATAGTCAATCTGCACATCTAGATTCTCCCACGGGGGCGAAGGACCCCTTGGCACCAGGACCCCCATCCAAGGAACAGGCAGCCCTGCCTGCCGCACAGCTCCCCAGCATCTCCAGGCCAGGGATAGTGTGCAGCCAAGGTCCAGCCCCTCCCTACTGCACGGATGGAATCCAGAAGAGCAGCCAGCCAATACAGAGAGGAGAAGGCAGGTTCCAGGGAGGACCGGAAGCCGCTGCAGGGAGGCAGCCTGAGTACAGTCCAAATGCAGGTCATCCCTGGAGGACTACCGAAGTACAGAGCTACAGAGAAGTATCACAACTGAGTACCACAGTACTTAGTACTACAGTACCCAGCTACAGAGAAGTATCACAACTGAGTACCACAGTACTTAGTACTACTGTGCTCAGCTACAGAGAAGTATCACAACTGAGTACCACAGTACTTAGTACTACTGTGCTCAGCTACAGAGAAGTATCACAACTGAGTATCACAGTACTGAGTACTACAGAACCCAGCTACAAAGAAGTATCACAACTGAGTACCACAGTACTGAGTACTACAATACCCAGCTACAGAGAAGTATCACAACTGAGTACCACAGTACTGAGTACCGCAGTACCCAGCTACAGAGAAGTAATACAGTACTGAGTACCACAGTACCCAGCTACAGAGAAGTAACACAGTACGGAGTACCACAGTACCCAGCTACAGAGAACACAGGGCCCATGTAGCGGGTACAGCTGTTGTGGTCTTGGCAGGACCCCAGAGCACAAGAGAGTGGCAATTCCTGACTTAGGCTACCACAGGCCACGGAGCCAAGCTGAGGCCAGATGATATTGGAAGTAACCCACGGCTCCTCTGAGCTCTACTGTGGCAGAGGCCCTCAGTGTCTGGTGTCATCCAGGTGTGGAGGAGTCTGGGCAGCTGCTCTGAGGATGGAAGCAGGCCAGGCTACGGTGACCAGTGGAATACCCATCCACACCTGTGTACTCTCCCAACACCACAGACACCCAGCCAGCCAGAAGCTCCCAGCCCCTGGGAGCCATCCACACCGGTTATGTAACCGGCTCCAGGCTGATGCAATCCCAAGGGGGCCCTTCTCCCTCCTGCCTGCTCTGGGCAGTCCTCTGTCTCCACCCAGCAGGGGAATCCCCAGGCATAGGAAGCCAGCCCAGCACATGTCCTCCAACTGACCAGCAGAAGAGACGGGGCGGGGGGAGGGTGCAGGGGTAGCTAGGAATGTTCTGGAAGGAAGCCTGGGGTCCACTTGTAGATACCGAAGATGGCAGGAAGGAACCCCCAAGCTAGTGGGGACCCAGGTCTGACCATGCCTGTCGCTAACAAGCATTTCCTGTCCTCACATAGCTTCTGGTAGCCCTGAGGACAGACACCTGAAGCTTGGCCTGTGACGGGCTCCACCCATCACCCACACACCCAGTCTGCACTGACGCTCCAGCTCCTTCCTCCCACGTGGGCCATCCCCCTCCTCGGCAACAGGTCCTGAGCCTTCTAAAATCAAGCTCACCCTCAAGCAACCCCATGGGCTGCCACATCCACGTCTCAGACCCTGTTCCTCTTCCTCACAGCCCCATCGCAAGGCTCAGGTCAGAGGACTAGCTTTAAAACAAAGGGTCTGTGGCCAGCGGGGGAGATGCAACTCCACTACCCTGGAGTGAGGGGGTTTGTCCTGCCATCGGTCAGTCACTGGAGACTTGCCCCACTGCCCTTCTGGCCTGCCTGGTGGTATCCTCCAACACCAGCCCCGCCCCACCCCGCCCCAGGGCTGGAGGTTCCATCGATCCCAGGCAGCTATAATTAGCGCCATTAGCTTGGTAACTCCTTAAGCGGCCCCAGTCAGAACAGGCTTGAGGAGCAAGGGAGGCTACTCCCTAGACTAGGGATGGGACACAGCTCGAAGATGGGAGACCGCGCGAGGGTCGGTGACAGAATCTGTCAGGTAAAGTGTGTTCTGCTCTCTGCCCCTTGTCAGCTGGCTGCACAGCCCCCAGCGCAGGTCTGGATCATCCAGCCGCCACTGGATGAGCTGGGTGACCCTTCCCAGCTAGTAAATTATAGCAGTGGCACTGAGCCAGCTGTGATGGCACAGGTCGCTGCTCCCAGCACTCCACAGTCTGGGGGTAATATCAAAGTCTGAAAACAACCAGGCTGTGTAGCAAAACCTTGTTTCTGATCAGTGCCCCCATTTACAAATATAAGACTCTATGGACCTCCTCATCCGCCCGTATCTCGGTTCCACCGATATCCGAGGGGACACAGTCGTGGCAACCTGGGCCAAAGGCACATACCAGTATGTGAGGCCTCCCCCCTTGCTCCACCCTCCAGGCCTTGGACTGCCCAGAACTCAGTATTTCAGCACTGTGCCTTGTGTGTCAAGCTCAGGGCTGCACCCTAGGACCGCTGAAGTGGCTAAAGTCAGCTCTGGATCTGAGAGTTCCCACAGCCTGAGAGATGAGCGTGGGGGAGGGGGCCAAGTCAGGACAGATCTAGAAATCTACACCCAGGGTGAAGTCCTGGCTCCGGGCCCCACCTCCTGTGAGGAAGAACAAGCCTTCAGGAAGCTTTTCCAACAGGACTATCATAGAAGTTATGTCGTCTGGTTCTGGGAATGGGAGGACTAGGGGTTCGGCGGAAGGAGCTAGGACACTTGTGTCTGAGGTGAGCAAACCAGCCATTGATGGAGACCCAGCTCAGTTCCCCATCCTTCCCAGAACCCAGGGCTCCTTCTAGTTTCAGACCCTACAACCCATCTCCAAGCAGGGAACAGGGCCACCTAGTGGTCAGGAAGGGAGAAGGTCAGAGAAGCACAAGGGCTTTTGACCCCCAATCCCCTTCCTGACCCAGCACCCTAAAGGCCTGCCCACTGATCATCTTTGAAATGGGCTTCATACTGTAGCCTTCTTCCTGGGCAGAACTGTGAACATGAGGCCCCCCAAGGCTGGATGCAGTTCAGTGATAGAAAGAATCTAGGCGGGGTCACAGGCTGGAAGAACTCTGGGATAGGACTTCTGGACGCTGAGAAGCCTAGACTAAAGATCTCATTACTCTCTGGACCTCCCCGCTGTGGCACAGGCCCTCAGCAGACCCAGAGCAGTGCAACCACACAAGAGGCGATTAATAATTTATTTATGACATTTAACAAAACCCAGACATCACCTCATTGGCATCTCATAAAAGAAAGCGGCTGTCCTGAGAATGAGGGAGGAGAGAAGCAGGAGAAGCTTTTATCCTAAGTGACTGGGAGATGGCTGAGTGAAGACGGTCCAGGGAAGCGGGCAGAAGCCCCCAGTCAGGTGCAGGGCATGGTGGGAAGAGGCAGGCAAGGAGATCAACACTGGAGGCACGTCACGGGAAGACACAGGGACGAGAGAGGCAGAGATGCGAGAGAGACCAGATAAAGACTGATGCTGCTCTGTTAAAAGAGGCAGGGAGAGGCAGATGAAGCCAGAGTTACAGAGATGAAAGGTCTCACGGGTTCCTCTGCAAGACCCTTCCCCAGAAGCCTGGTGTGGCAGCACATGACTTTAATCCCAGCACTCAGGAGGCAGAGGCAGGAGGATCTTCGTGAAGTTGAGCCTAGCCTGGTCTACATAATGAGTGCTAGAACAGGGCTAAATAATGAGACCTTGCCAAAAAGAGAGAAAAAGAGAAAAAGAGAAAGAGCCCCCAGAAACACTGCTCAGTACCTGGCTCAAAAGTATTCAAGAAATCTGGGTTGAGTAGGTGGGTGGGTAGATGGTGGAAAATTGAACGGGAATGGGTAGGTGAACAGAAACAGGTGGATGAATAATGGATGGATGGGTGTAGTGGACAAATGGATGGTGGATGGATGCATGGATGCAGGAACGGTGGGTGTGTGGATGGAGAGCTTGTGAGTGGATAGGATGATGGTAGGATGGATGGACAGACAGATGAATGCTGAATACTAGCTGGCAGACAGGAAATGGATGGATGGATGGATGGATGGATGGATGGATGGATGGATGGATGGATGGACAGATGGGTGAGTGGGTGAGTGGATGGATGGGTGGATGGATGGGTAGGTGGATGGATGGATGGATGGATGGATGGTTGGATGGATGGACAGATGGTTGGATGGATGGATGGGTGAGTGGGTGAGTGGATAGATGGATGGATGGATAGATGGATGGATGGATGGTTGGATGGACAGATGGGTGAGTGGGTGAGTGGATGGATGGGTGGATGGATGGGTAGGTGGATGGATGGATGGATGGATGGATGAATGGATGGATGGATAGATGGATGGATGGATAGATAGATGGATGGATGGATGGATGGATGGATGGATGGATGGTTGGATGGATGGACAGATGGTTGGATGGATGGATGGGTGAGTGGGTGAGTGAATAGATGGATGGATGGATGGATGGATGGATGGATGGATGGATGGATGGACAGATGGTTGGATGGATGGATGGGTGGGTGAGTGGGTGAGTGGATAGTAGGTGGATGGGCAGATAGATAAATGGGTGGATGGATGGGCAGATGGATGGATGGATGGATGGATGGATAAGTGGTTTGTACTGTGGGTTGTTAAGCAGATGCTTGGGCAGGTGTTGACACAGTCAAGCTCCCTGGAACATCCCTACTCCAAATGAAGGGCCAGCCTAGAAGCACAGGCCCTTTCCAGGCATGGCAGCCACTCTCTCCTCACCTCTGACCCTAAGGACCCTGAGACCCTCCCACAGGGAGCTCTGTAGGTTGGAGACCAGGACCAGGCAAGTCTCCCTGGGACCAGCAAGAAGACAGGCTGAGCTCCTCAGCTTGAAAGTAACTGAGAAAGAACTAGAGCAACCAACCATGAAGACCTCTATTTCACAGATCCCATCTCTGAGGAAAAGCATGGAGGGGCCCTTTCCTCTCTGCCTTCAGCCCCTCCTCAGGGTTCTCACTCCCAGCCCTCATCCAACCCAGGTTCCCTGACCGGCACTTACTGGATAAGAGTGAAAGTCTCAGAAGCATGTCCTTAGGACGGCAGGTCAGCGACCCCATTTGGATGGCGCTCATTGCACCTGTCATGGTCGGCTGTGTGTCTGCGTGTGACGTGCAGGGCACTGTGACCTGAATGTTCTATGTATACTATCTTACAAGACCTCATAATAACCTTCTATGAGGTAGCTGGTGCTGGACTCATTCTACAAGTGGGGGACACTGAGGCAGAGGGGCTGAGGGGCTTGTCCCGACACCACAGGACTAATCAGAACATTGCTGGGACTTAAGGCTTCCTCCATCCATCCACGTCTATGTCCTCCCTCTGAACAGCACACTCCTCTGGGAATCTGGCAGCTGCACACCTCTGAGCCTCCCTGACTCTGTTCCTCACAGCAACCCCACCCACCCACCACAGAACTGGAGAGAGCTGGCCAAAGCAAACCCCCGTGTAGGAAACACAGCACAGACTCCCACAAACCCAAGTCCAACTGCTGACACTTGGGCCTTAGTGTAAGACACTGGCTCCTCCCATCTGGCCCCAGTGGGCTAAGAGGTCACTTTCCTGGAGCTCCTCCCCACACTGAAGAGGGCCCTGAGAGGCAGCTAGTGGGCCAGGCAGCCAACATTGCTGACAGAGTTGACTGGGCTAGGAGGTTCCCACATTCAAGGAACCAGATGTGTCCTAGAGATTCCTTCTCACGATTAGACACCATCCCTCGGGTACCCTCAGTCCGGATCACAGTTAGGGACTCCACTTGGGGGTTCTGACCCAGGGTCCGGAGCAAATAACCCCTCCAATGGGCCAGAGAGTCTGTGGTGAGGAGGAAAGCGGGTGTCCCATAATGCAATGCAGCTGAAATCTACATGGACAGACCAAACTTGTAAGCCAAGGACAGGAGTCGGGTAAAGGTCCAAGCCAGGGCCCCAGGACAAGATGGCACCTGCTGGGTTCCATAGCAATACTATCAGGAGTTGGAGGCCAGTGAGGCTGTGTGGGGAGAAGCAGCAATGGGAAGACAAGATGGACCAAGGGTCTGGGACCAAGAAAGGAAGGTCATTGACCACTGGCTAGAAGGTTCTGGAGGGAGCCTATGAGTGGGGGATGGGGGGGGGGACAGAAACTTAGACCAGAGACCTGGAAAGATGCTAGGATCCTGGAGGATCCGGAGGCAAAGCAGTCAGAGTGGTTGATGGACAGGGCCCAGAATTCCCAGCTAGAGAGACAGAAGCGAGTGTCTCCTCTGTATGGCCTTGGAAGTGCTCCTGAGGGGCAACCCCCTACCTGCTCTGGAGGGGAAGGGCAGATTAGGAATAAGAACTGAATCAAGATCCAACCCCAACAGCCTTGTGTGCACCTTTCTGAGGCCATCCAAGACCTCAAGACCTCACCAAGCCCTAAACCCCCGATGCAAGCAAGGCCAGGCAGGAAGAAGGAGGCGACACTGTCCGTGTAACGGAAGACCTAGAAACGGGCCTGTTGATCCACAGTCAGCTGCCCATCGTCCCTGTCAATGCCACAAAAGGCCACGCCCCAGTCACCACCAGGGATCTTTGAAGAGTCAGGCTCCTAAGTAGAAAACAGCCACAGGTTTCTCAACGTGCTTGCCCGCCCGCCGCCTTCCTCTCAGAGAGAGGGGGTCTGGCTGCTTCAGCCTGGGATTGTGCAGTCAGCCACTGGAAACCATACCCATGCACACCTCACCCCGCGGAAGGCTCTCGGCCCGGATGAAAGGGGAGGGGTTGAGCAGCAGGCCCCAGGGACAGCGTTAAATCCACTAAACAAACAAGCTGGCCAGCAGAAGAGGAGCCTGGGGGGCAGGGGGTGTGGCCCCTGATGAAGCCGCGAGGCTGGGAGGTGCTGCTCTCTCTTGGGTGAGAGTAAGTGAAATAGTCGCGTCCGCAGGGATGTAGATTCCTGGGAGAAGGAGGCCCTTCTGACCTCTCACAAGTCCCTCAGAAGTCCAGGAGGAGCCATGGACTTGGGAAGCTAAGAAGTGATACCCCTCAGAAGGGAGGGAGGGCAGCTGGCAGGGTGAGGCCCTGCCAGGACGGGCGCAGTTAACTGAAAAATCCTGCAAGGTAACCCCTGAGGCACAAACACGAAGGAGGCTGAATTCTGAGCGGCAGCTGGCAAGGGCAAGGGCGGTGGCCCTGGGGCGTCAGGCCCACAAGCAGGGAAGCAGGGTGGGCTGGGAACCCGGCGGGCACCAGGGCGCAAAGCACCCAGGGCGGCCTGGGCAAAGTGCTGGGAAGCGACTGTCAGGCGCCGGGAGCCGAGCCCGCGCGCCCGGGCTCGGGCATCGCCAGCTCCCCACGCGCGGCCCGTCCTCGCCCCGCCCGCGGCGCGCGCTTCCCGCCGCCTTCAAGGGCACGCGGCTGACCCCGGCTCGCCGCGCCCCCTCCCGCTCCGCAGCCCGCGCAGGCCCCCCGCCACGGCTTTGCCCGGGGGTCCCAGCGCACCCCGCCCCGCGCGCCGCGCCCCGGAGCTCGCCCGGCCCCGCGCCCTTGGCTAGCGCGGCGCCAGCAGGGCGGGAGCGCAGCCCGCAGCCTCGCGCCCCTCCCGCGTCCCGGGCCAGCAGGTCCCCGCGCCCCCTCACCTGACATCTCCTCCTCGTTCTCCATCTCCTCCGCGAACAGCCGCGGCAGCTCCTCCTCGGTGCCCAGCGGGCCCCGCATGCCCGGCGCGGGGGGGAAGGAAGGTGGGCGCCCCCCTCCCGCCGGGCGCGGTGCCAGCCTTAACCCGTGCGCTGCCGGACGGACCCGCACGGCGGGCGAGGCGGTCTCGGCAAGAAGATGGCGGCCGCCGGCCCCCCCAGCCCCCCAAACCTCCACCCCCCGTGTCGACCCCGCAAGCTCTAGGCTGCCTCTGCCAGCACCCGCCAAGCCCGGGCCGCTCCGCCCACCGCACCCCGCAGCGTGAGTCCCGCAGCCGGCCGAGGGTGGCGGCGGCAGCGCCCGCGGCACGGCGGCACGGCGGGGGGGCGGCACACATGCCCGGATTGTGACGTCCAGTCTGGTTGCTGTGGCAACCCCATCCCATCGTTCCGCCAGCGCGACTAGTTAACAGTCGAGAACAAGTTGGAGGGACTAGTCTTGGGCAGCTCGGTGAGCGCGCGGTGGGGGGCGGGTGCCGGGAGCTGTCGAGGTGCCCGCCCGACCCGAGACACGACGGCCGAGCTGACTACCGGAGCTCGATGGCCCAGGCGCAGGGGGAATCCAAGTAGTACTCCCCCGCGCACACCCCAGGCAGGGCCAGCGGTCGCCACCCTGCCCGCGAAGGCACTTGGGCCGGAGAGGCAGGATGGGTGGTGAGCCATAAGCTGCCCCACTAGTCTTTTATACAGCGGACTAACCCCACCTCGGTTTCAGGCTACCACGTTTCCAAATCCCTTTCAAAAGAGAAGTCCAAGAAAATGTGTCCAACACTTAAGGGTCACTCTGGTGACAGTGGGCATGATTTATCCAGAGAAATCCATGGCTTCTCACCCCCCCCCCCATGCCCTCTTTCCAAAATTGGGCTGTGTCCAGCTCAAACACATCCAGGTCCCTGGGGCTCTGTATGGTCTGTGCCCTGGACTGCCACTCAGGACACCTGTCGCCTAGCGGAAGGGTTGGAAGGGTTGGCGGCTGCCAGCCCTGCTTGTTAAAGGTGAAGCTGGATGCCGAAGCCCTGGGGAGCAAGACTAGAATTTTAAATGAGAGCACTCAGCCTGGTGCAGCCAGGTCTCACAGCAACTTTAAGAGCACAGAAGTTGTGGGGACCCAGCAGGCGGTCACCGGCTCTCCAATCCCACAAAGTCCTGTAAAGTCATCCTCATGTCGTGCTTCTGGCTACACGCCAAGGGAGTGTACCTCGCTGCCACCAGCAGAGACAAGTCCTGCGTGACCTGAGAGGGTAGGAGCACAGGCCTGAGCTGAGCAATACAGACCCACAGCTTCTAGAGGGATTTCTAGTCACCAGGAGGGATTTCCCTGTCTTAGCACCTTTGGGGGAAACCGTATGAATCTGTACCAGTTTGAGTGTCCTCATGACATGACCTCTTGAGGTGGCTGCCCTGCCTCCCAGGATGGACAGGCAGGACACTAGGACTCTCCCTCGGTACCACAAATCGCTCTTACACTTCCCTGGACAGGCAGAAAGACAGCCCAGCAGGAGGAAGGTAGCTAAGGATCCAAATGGTTCCTGGGCTGTCTGCTACCAGAGGGAGCCTCAGACTGCTGAGGCTTGAATCCGCGTCCTCCCTGGGAGGGCTTGCTGGCTCTCTCCAGACCACTCCCTAACCGCTAAAGAAAATCCCAAACTCAATCAAATATGCCCACCAGCCCCTAAGACTTCTCTGTTGTTGAACCTTACATCTTTTCAAAGGTCCACTGTCCCACATCAGAAAAACTTGTGACCTATTTCTCAACACCAGAAAGCCTCCCCCATCCCCACACATGTGCACATGAAGATGTGCACATACACCATTAACCCTGGCTCTGATTCTCAAGGCCAGGCTGAGAAAGTCAAGATATTTCAAGAAAAGCTCCAACTGCTTAATTTGCAGCAAATTAGGGTCAAGATGGGATATGGACACAGGCGCGATCCTAGTGACTGCATTGGAGTAGCATTAGCTAATGACCAAAGACCAAACTAGGGTGGTAGGGGAAGATGTGCATGTGTACTGTGTGTGTGTGTGTGTGTGTGTGTGTGTTTAAACTGCAAATCTGTAAGTTTTAAAGGACACCCCTTATTAAGTTATTAAATGTGTGTTTTCATGGCAATGGACCCAGGATGCCTGATGTTAAAAAGCAATCGCCAAAAGGTAAGCATTCTGTAAACCGCAGTAGTTGAGACCAGTCCTCTCATTAAGGTTATTATTAGGAGACAAGAGTCTTGTGTTTGCTGACCATGGGGCTTATAATTACACTTCGATGACAATTCAAAAATAAAATTATTTTTAATCTGTTAGTCATGGAACATTTTATGAAATTTGAGACACATTTTGTTTCTGGACAACTAAAATAGCTGGTCCCTTTTTGCATACACAGTACAACCACAGTCCTGGGCTGTGTGAATGCACCTCCAGGAACTTTCTAGATACAGCAACTTCAACAATCTGTCTCCATACCGGTGGCCACTTCCTGACACTGGACTCTGAGGGCAATGGTTAGATAGCCTGTACCCTAGAGATCGGAACTGCGGGGCACCTCCTACTCAGCAGGGTACAACCACTCAGGTTGGCCAGTTGTCCTGCAGGTGGAAGGACAGTGTCCAATTTTTGAAAGCGTGGGCCTTGTTCAGACTACCTGACATCATGAGGAAGGCCAGAACTTCTCAAAGAACCCTGGAGCAACAGCCCTTAAGTGGGGACTGTAGTCAGCCTGAAGCATTTGACTGTCACTGCCTGCCTGGGCTTTGGCTACGGAGCAGCTCTAGCCAATTTCTCAAACAAGAGCAGCATCTTGGCATCCTTTAGGACAGCCTCCAGCGTGCGTGCCTTTACGGTGCATGTGGAATCCAGAGTCGGCGTGGTCTTCGTCAATTCGTCAATTCTCAGTGGTTCTCTGTGCTTTTTTTCTTTGTGTGCTTTTTATTTAGGGAAGGGGGCATAAGCATGCCGTGGCGCTCATGTGGAGGCCAGAAGATGACGTAACAGAAGTCGGTCCTTTCCCACCATGTGTTGTAGGGACCAAACTCATTTGCTCAGGTTTGAGGGTAAATGCCTGTGTTTGCTGTGCCATCTTGTTAACGTGCGCGCGCGCGCACACACACACATTTTTTATTTTTCCAAGACAGGGTTTCTTGGTGTAGCCTCGGCTGTTCTAGAGCTCGCTCTGTAGCTCAGGCTGGCCTCAGATTCAGAGATCTGCATGCCTCTGCTGGGATTAAAGGTGAGTGCCGCCATGCCCAGCATCTTTTTAAGATCTATGTGCTTCGCCTGTGGGCATGCAGTGCCCACAGACACCAGACTAGAGTTACAGATGCTTGTGAGTGGTCACATGGACACTGGGAAGTGAACCCAGGTGCTCTCAAAGAGCAGCCAGTGCTCCTAACTATGGAGGACGTCTCCAGGTCCCCACCTCATCTTTTGCAACAGTGCCTCTCACTGAATCTGGAGTTCCTGTCTGATCCTCCTGACCCCGCCTTCCCAGCAGGGGGTTACAGGAAGCACCGCACCACAGGCAGGTCCTCGTGCTTGTGTGGCACTGTCCTGAGCCAACTTCCTAGCCCCCTCTACCTGCCACCTTATGGAGATAGCAGCCAGCCAACAACCAGCCTCCACCCCACCCCCACCCCACTCTGCCCCCTTCTTCCCAAGCAACCACCGGTTTAACCCCAATCAGGACAATTGCTATGATTCAGCCAATGGGGTCCCCTACAATGAAGTTTCTGCCACCAGCCATCCTCTTGTAACACCACCCCCATAAGAGACCAACACCCTCTAGGCCTGCTTATTTCATTCACTCCAAGGGGACACAGCCATATCCATAGTAACTCCCAGGCTCTGTGACTTATTCTCCCTTCTCGCTAGGGTCTTCACCTTCCGGTAAACTGTGTCCCGCTTAGCTCAAAAGGCTAAGCAACCCAGACAAGAGTATCTTAAGAGGTATTTGGTCAGAGCTGGCTCAGTACCTCTGCCAAGGCACCAGCAGGGAAACCCGTGCACTGAACTGCTTAGCTACTCCTTGGAAGAAAGCTACAAAAGTCAGGGGTGAGGGACTGGGGGGTGGGGGTGGGGGCTTCTGGAAGTACACATTAGATGGAGGAAGACCTCTCATACATACTTCCTGGGCTGCACCAACTCTAAAAGGAGAGGAGGGCACCTGGAGCAACCGCAGCTGGCAGGGAACAAGCCTGTGCCAGTACCGTTTCATGACTTCCGTGAACTGAAGTCACAGCTTAAAACTCCGGTGTTCTGTGCCAACATTTCCGATAAAGACAGGTAAGGCACAAGGCCAGACAGACATAAAGGAGACAGGTCTAGGAGGGGCCTGGATACAGCTGCCACCGCAGGTCTAACCAAGTCCACTCCATGTTGCCCACCAGAAAAAGTCAGTTTGAAAAGCAATTCTCCGGGCTCAGTCAACTCCAGCCAACCTCACAGAGGCTCAACTGTACAGACATGAGAGAGCAGAGATAGGAGACACTTTTCCCGATGCAACTAACCAGTGAGAAGGTTTAACAGGTTACGTTAAGTATAAGAAAAAAAGCTTTGCACAGTGACAGTAGCCATGTGTCAGCCACTTTAATACAAAAAGTGATCAACATCCATTCAAATACAAGAGTTAGAAAGGCATAAAAACCAGCGAGTTTCCATTTTATTACAAGTTTCAAAATCTGGGACCATCTTTTAGAAGCATATGCTAGTCAACCCAGGGTAAATGTTTTTTTTACAGCCCAACTAAAGACCACCCCATGGTCCGGCAATTTAACAAATGAGATCTGCAAACCCAAGTCACAAACTTAAGAAGCTGACCACGAAGGGCTGCAACTCAAGTTGGAAGGAAATGCCTCCTCCGAGGGCAGAGGAGAAAGACAGTAACAGTTCTGCTTCAAGAAATTTGCATAGAAATAGAAAACACTGGAGCCTTTGCCACAGGGGGATTGCAAAGCCTCAACAGGTTACCTCGGAGGCGCAGCACAACTTGTGGACACTTGATGTCCGGGCCTCAGGTGTGACCACCAGCTGTAAGCGAGCCCTTTAGCGCTGCAGTTATTAGAGAGCAAGCAGATGCTTCTGCAGTGTTTGACAAGAGGAGCACCCTACAGTGTTGGGACCTCTTCCAAGGGAACCCTTGACAGAGACATTTCCCGCCTGCCAGCTCTCCAGGCACACACAGTGGCAAGAGAACACCACAGGGCCTTCCATGCCCAGTGCCCTGGAGGTACACATAGCTTGGACTCATTTCTGCAGTGATGGAGATTAAACCTGGAGCACATCAGGCTAGCGTTCTACCACTGGGCTGTGGTCCCAGACTATATGACTCCTATCGAAGTCCAGTTGTGACAGTTTAGGAAGCAACAACTTCCCCATCTTCCCATCAAACGCCCTCCTCCCTCCACCAGTATTGGAGTTCCCACCCTGTAAGCCTTCTGAGCCCTGGGCCTGGAGGGGCTCCCCCTACTGGGAACATCTGGAAGCTGTCTTCCTCAGCCATGGGCTTTGTTTGAATTGTCTATAAGCCCTTGTTGACCTCTGGCTCAGACACCCTATAGAGAGCCCCCTAAAAGCCCGGATGCCCAGCATACTTACAGATCCTCTATAAAGGCAGAACATGCAGCAGTAATACTGAAAGACCCCCTCTTAATTCAATAGGAAGGAAGAAGATTAGTACACACAATTGTGACTAGTGTTCAGACCTAGAGACCAAAGTCCCTGAAACCTGTCTTACTGTCTGTCATTGTCCCAGGGGAAAAGAAAAATCACACAGAGAAATCACCTGTTTCTGAGGAGCACCACATGTGTCTCAAGCCTTCCTCGAGACAGGCAGGCACAAGATATAACCAACCACTAGCTCTAAGACTTGGGCTGGCTGGTGCTCACCACCCAGCCTCTCGTCTACTTGCTCTGTCAGATGAGCCCCTAGCCTGGTTCTGTTTGGCCATTACTACTGGAGAACTGAAGCCTCTGAGCAGGAGAGGTGTCTATATACAAACGAGCAGCAGCTCAGTCCCTGTCATTTCCAACTTCCTGTCCAATCCACACTGCAGAGATGCAAGGATAAACCACCAGGTTTTGTTCCTAAATTTTATTTATGAATTAATACAAAACATTGCAGACCAATGTGTCTTAATCCTCATCCTCCTCCTCCTCTTCATCCTGGTTAATCTGGAAGTAGCGCAGCTCGTAACTCTCTTTGCTGTTGGCGACAACACGCAGCCAGTCTCGAAGGTTGTTCTTCTTCAAATATTTTTTGGTGAGATATTTCAAATACCTGCAGAGAAAGCAGAAGAACTACACCAGACTGGTGGCACCTAAACTTCGTAAAACACTGAAAACAATTTTAAGATGTTTTCCAGACACAGGCTAATTATACCAGAGCCAGTGCTCTTAACAAGGCAAGCAAGCATCTATCACACATCCCTAAATTGGCAATAAAAGTGAGAACACGGACTGGTGAGATGGCTCAGTGGTTAAGAGCACCTACTGCTCTTCCAAAGGTCCTGAGTTCAAATCCCAGAAACCACATGGTGGCTCACAACCATCCACAACAAAAATCTGATGCCCTCTTCTGGAGTGTCTGGAGACAGCTACAGTGTACTTACATATAATAAATAAATAAATAAATAAATCTTTAAAAAAAAAAAAAAAAAAAAGTGAGAACACATCAGCAGACACCTAGAGAATGGTCTGTAGTGACCACTGGATAAAGACCACACAGGCGAGCTGATGGTCCCACACACCTCCGGCCTCTGCTGAGAACCATTAACCTTCCAACCGCCTCCAAGCTCTGCCGAATCCAGCACGCTTCCCTGAGGGGCGGGCCGGAGCTGTCCAGGCTGCTCACCAGCACTGTGTCCCCTGACCCAACCCATGGGCACATCATGGCCACCCAGACACTCTTGTTGTGAGTCCCACTGTTACACAGGCCGGCCTCAAACCATCTGCCCAGCTCAGCCTGAGGCTACGAGATTTTAGTCTATTTGCCTTTAAAATGTCTTCAGGTTTTTCCTCCTCTGCTGGGGTCAAACCCAGAGTGCAGCACATTCGGGACAAGTATTCCCCACACCTGGGCAGCTCTCAGCCATACTACAATTTTTGTTTGTTTTGTTTTGTTTTGTTTTGAAGGCAGGGTTTCTCTGTGTAGCCCTGGCTGTCCTGGAACTCACTCTGTAGACCAGGCTGTCCTCGAACTCAGAAATTCGCCTGCTTCTGCCTCCCAAGTACTGGGATTAAAGGCCACCAAAAGCCCAGCTACAATTTTTAAAAATTGTTTTGCTGCCTTCACCACTGTTTCCAGAAAGCTAACTGTGTTTACCACCTGACTACTGAAGACGCCCTGCGGTGAGACTCTGACAGCTGGCTATTCTCAGTGCCTTAAAGAGGAGACTGGGCAAATCCAGCTCAATCCACCTCAGTTTCCCCCACGACAAAACCGGCCTCTCAATGCCTGCTTTCTGCTGGGTGGTGGTGGCATACACCTTTAATGCCAGCACTTGGGAGATAGAGGCAAGAAGATCTCTCTAAGTTACTATAAGGATACCAGCCTGGTCCTCATAGCAAGTTCTAGGACAGCCAGAGCTCCAGAGAAACCTTGTCTCAGAAACAAAGCCCACTCTCTCTAGACTCCTGGGAAAACTGACACAGGTGTGCAGGTAAACACTGGCCCACCAAGGACCTGTACTAACCAACAGCTCCACTGGCAGCCGAAAGCACTCTACAGGGTTCAGCTCTGCCCAGTCTTCCCTGCAGATAAGCAGGCAACTGCCAGCTTCCATAGCACATGCATTCCATCCCAGTACTTAAGAGGATCCAGTCTGAGGACAGCCTGGGCTACATGGAAGCCAGGTTACAGCACTGTTTTCCCAGGTCATGCTTTCAAGTGCTTCACTTAAAACTTCAGGTAGTTTCAAAGCTCATGGTAAACAGGGTCAGAGACAAGAAAAAAAGATGTCCTAGACTTGGAAACAACTCGGCTTTTCCAGAGAACAGCATTATTACCATCAAGAAAGCAATGAGCAGACATGGGACACAGCCTGTGGTCTCACCACTCTGGAAACAGAAGCAGGAAAAATGCTAAGCCACAACCCAGGTTCTCAAGGCAACATCCATCCAGACTGTCTCGAACTAACTCTAGGCCCACTGTGCACAGAGCCTTTGGCTAGACTCTTGCCACCTCGCTATGGGAGCCAAAAGCAGGAACAGCTTGTGAGGTCAGGCCCTTCAAAATTCCAAAGGAAAGGAAGCCGGTCCGACTACAGTCTCTCCCCTCCTACATTGAGCAGAGAACTTGCTAGAGACGAGGCTGTGTCAGGAGAAAGAAGTCACCTATGGCTGCCTTGGCTCACAGGCTCACCAGGACAGCCCACCTCACCAGTCCCACCCAGCCATCCCATGCGCTCTGAAGCCGCAGCCCCGATTGCGAGAGAGGCAGTGTTCACATCATCGTTTACACCCGCATCCTCCCACACCAGGGGCAAAAGCACCAGCACCACACCCCATCTACCATGGCATCAGCAGTGCCACAGGAGCGCTTCCAAGAAACACAACTAGAATGAAAAATGAATACTCTTAGCCAAGTGTAGTGGCATCCACCTGTGTCCAGCTCTGAGGAGACAGGGCCAATCTCAGCCACAGTGGGAGTCCAAGGCCATCTAAGCTACGTGAGACTGGAGGAGGGGCTGTCACCACCATCATCTAACAAAAGTGGAAGGCAGCAATTTAACAGCCAGGCATGGTGGCACACGCCTTTAATCCTAGCACTGGGGAGGCAGAGGCCACAGAACTGTCTGAGTTCTAGGCCAGCTTGCTCTCAAAAAGACCAACAAACAAAAAATTAACAAAACACAGGCAAAAATCCGTGTCCCTTTCACAGCCTGAAATACTGCAAAATTTAGAAATAAGCACAAGTCAAATAGACATAAACACTTAACAGGCCTGGTAAGAAGGCTCAGGCACACACTACTCTTTGAGGACCAGAGTTCAGATCCCAGCACCTACACTGCACAGCTCCAGCTCGGGAGCACCTGAGCACACATGCACGTGACTAAAATCAATCTGCTCACACATGCTCATCCGCTGCCCTGGCACTGAAGCAGGAGGGACACTCCCCTCATACCTTTTGGAGAAAGGCACCTCGGAAGTGACAGTGATCTTGCTCTTGCTCCGTTCGATGGTCACAACCCCTCCGCCGAGATTGCCGGCCTTCCCGTTCACCTTGATTCTCTCCTGGAGGAACTGCTCCTGCAGAGACCAACCAATGAGCGCATGGCTTTACCTGTCTCAAAGGCAGACCGGTTCAGACTGTCTCCCAACACGAACCCACAGCTCTCTTTAAAATTTCCAGTCTTTAAAATCTGTGTGTATGTATGTACACATCATGTATGTGGGTATGTGTGCCATGGTGTGCGTCTGACTACCAGAGGACAACTTTGAGTCTTCCTCTTCGAGGCTCTAAGGATCAGACTTAGGTCACGAAGCTTACAAGGCAAATTTATGATGGCATTATTCAACATAACCTCATGCAATTTGAAGATGGTGTCCTGGCACAAACATTCCTGACTGGTTCCATGCAGGATTAAATGTGCCTCCCACGGGAGGCTTAGAGGGTAGCACATTCATGGTCAGAGTGTATAAGCCAGGGCAACAAAGCGAGATCCTGATCTCAACATAAAAACCAAGCACAAGGGGTCAAGAATACACGGAAACCAAAACTTGAACATGGAACATGCAAAGCGGCAAGCAACTTCTGAGCCTAATGAGCGTAGAGCATGGTTTCAGCACTAGCAGAGAGAGCGGATCTTCACCTAGTAAAGACCAGACAAACACAGACGAACAATTACAGACCTGCCTGGAGTCACCTGCATGGTACCGCAGAAGCGACAGGACCCATGAGCCCAGACACACTTTGCAAAGCACCATGTGAGCCAAGGCAAGCCAGTCACCTCAGGCTGCAGGGACTTCCGTCCAAAAGGGACTTTTTGTTTTGTTCTGTTGTCACTGCAATGAGACGAAGTCCCTCTCAGCTCAGAACTACAGTTGTAGGGACTGATGGCTCGGTGACAGCTAAGAGCTCTCACTTAAGGAGAGCCTGAGCTAACTCCCAAGACAACTAAAATACCAAGCATCTTCAGCTCTTTTTAAAACTCCAGCGCAAAACTATTAACTATGCTGGAGCAGGGTAATTAGAGAACAAACGAGCCAGGCGTGGTGGCGCACGCCTTTAATCCCAGCACTCGGGAGGCAGTGGCAGGCGGATTTCTGAGTTCGGGGCCAGCCTGGTCTACAGAGTGAGTTCCAGGACAGCCAAGGCTACACAGAGAAACCCTGTCTCGAAAAAAAAAAGAAAAAGAAAAAAGAAAACAAATATGAACTTTAGAGAAGGGAAATCTTAAGCAGAGACAGATGTGCTAAGGAGTGGTTTGTGATAGCACCAGGCAGGATCAACAAACAAATGCCCCACAAAAAGGAGACCCCAAGGCTGGAGAGACCCGAGTGTGCTTCCCAGCACCCACAGGCAGCACACAACCATCTCTAACTCCCATCCTCGGGGATCTGGCGCCCTCCTCTGGCTCCCAGTGGCATAAGGCATACCTGTGGTGGTATACAGACTTATTCTCACTGTGGTCACAGAAATCCACCTGCCCCTGCCTCCCAAGTGCTGGGGTAAAGGTGTGTGCCACCACACACACACACACTTAAAAAAAAAAAAAAAAAAAAAAAAAAAAAAAAAAACAGTAATAGTAACTTTTAATTGAGAAATAAGAAACCACCAAACATACAGGACCAAAGCCACAGAGAAATCACTGGATAAAGAAATTTTAGGAATACATTTGACGAGGTTAGTAGCCACAAGGCCAATTCCACTTGTACTTAATATTAACGGCTATAAGTTATCCCTGTAAATTTTCAAATTTTTTGGAATGATTGTTCTTAGCACAGCTAACCTTCTGGAATGTGAAAAACCACTGTGAACTTAGGAGATGGTTACCTCCAAGTCCTCAGTTCCCAGAGCCAAGTGGGGCTGCAGAGACCAACAATTCTAACTAAGGGGAACTCAGGGGTACTGGGGCTTAGAGTCAAATAAAGGAAGAAAAGTCAGGACAGGGCTGGAGGTGGGTCAGCAGTTGAGAACGTGTGGTTCTTTTGGAGGAACAGGGTTTGGTTCTCAGCACCAACACGATTCTCTGCTCACAACCACTCTTAACTCGTTTCAGAGGATTCAATGTCCTGTACACACATGGCAGAGACATACATGCAAACATACATACACAGAATTTTAAAGATAAAAATCTTTAAAAACTTTTAAATGAGAGGGGAGCCTCAGGGATAGCAGAGTGTGGGGAAAAAACAAACCCCACCCCAAATGAGAAGACTGAAGCGCACACTCAGGCATCGGCGCTGGTGAGCTGCTGCCATCTACCTGAGGATTCGGAGGCCCATGACCATGAGGAGGCTGCCCAGACAGAGTGCACTGGGCCCACGCCTGATTCAGGGTAAAGGTCATCTCTGGAAACCATTAGAAAAAGAATAGAACAGCTAGCTCTGTCACCTGTATGTCACAGCCTGCCACTATACTTCTATCTCAAGAGATGCAGCAACAAATGCCTCATTTGCCCTGGCTCTGGCTAAGTGAGAAGTGGGGACTGCCCAACAAGCCACGCCCCGGGACAGGCTCCCCAATGCACCGGCCCATCGCAGAGCAGCAGAATGTCACTTACAAAATTGGCAGCATCCATGATTCCATCTTCTACAGGGTGAGTGCAGTCGAGGGTGAACTTCAAAACCTGCTTCTTTTTTTTGCCCCCCTTCGCCACAGGCTTTTTCTAGGAGTATACGGAAACATGGGTGAGGCCTTGCGTAGTCCCCCCACACACACACCACACAGAAAACATGGATGAAGCCTTGGGTAGTCCCTACACACACACACACACAACACAGAAAACATGGATGAAACCTTGGGTAGTCCCCTACACACCCACACCCACACACCCACCCACACACACACCACACACCATACACACACCATACACAACTTAAAAACCCAATCATGTCAGAGTCATGAAAGTCCTTACCAATACAAGCCCAATGAAAGAGATGGGCTCCCTTCAGGAGTGCTAAGGAAGAGGGGATCACTGGCACTCTTGTCCCGATCAACCCCTCCAGACGCCCCAATTTTTACAAGCATTACGGTCTGCCAGCACATGAGCCACAATAAGGAGTGTTTTCCCCCAAGAAACACCTTAATTTTTCTCACTTGTAAATGAAAGCTACAAGCGCTCTGCACGCAATTTTAATGTGAAATCTATCCTAGGCCTCTGTCTTCAGACTAGAGCACTTCATCGGTCTCCCTAGCATCTAATCCCCACACCACAGACCCACCCTCTCAGGAATGGCAGAGGGATCATACAACATGTCTTTCATGCCAGCCTCAAAGTTAAGAGTGTAGTCAACAGGCCTTTAATCCCAGCACTTGGGAGGCAGAGGCAGGTGGATTTCTGAGTTCGAGGCCAGCCTGGTCTACAATGTGAGTTCCAGGACAGCCAGGGCTACACAGAGAAACTGTCTCGAAAAACCAAAGTGTGGTCAACTACTTTCAGCGTGTCTGGCTTAACTGCTTCCAAACTACACCCTGGAAGAGGGTCCAGTTGACTTTTACAAAATTAACATCCACCAATCATCTCTCTGAAACTTATTAAAAAAAAAAAAAAAAGCCCACCTGGATTTGTGCTACTCAAGTTTTGCAGTTCACGAAAAACAAACGTTCAAGAGACACACAACTTGCACTGAGTCAACCTTTCAGTTACTACAAGATTGTTCTACCCAATGTGTCTTCCCACTACCAACCAAAATAACTGCTTCTGAATCCAGCCCCGAGAAAAGGCCACATCAGCAGCAGCACCTACCCACGATGGACCCCCAAAAATTCCCAACAAGATTCTAACCCAAAATGCACACAAACGCACGGAAGCATTTGAAAGTCAAGGTGCAAAGACCAAGACGACCGGAAGTCCACCCTAAGAGTCCCAACTACACAACAAAGCACCAGCTAAGACCACTTGGTCCAAGTAGAGCGATCTCTAACAACAGCCTGACACGAAGGTGCCGCAGAGGCCAGCCTCAGCCCAGAGAACGGAATCGGGCCTTCCTCCTCGCCCAACTCGTTAGGAACTGTGCACTGCTGCACGCTAATAACAGCAGTTTCCTCGAGGGGTGCTAGAAGGCTCCGCAAGCCCAAGCCTCGTCCCTGAAACCCGGCCACCAGGTGGAGGGCCATTTCCACTCGGTGCCCCGGGTGGCAGGTCACATCCGTCTTCCCCGCCCCTCGTCCAAGTAATCGGGCCCGCTGCCCGGAGCCCGGGGCTGGACTCGGGCTCCGACATCCAGCCCGCAGCCTCTAAGCTCCCGCGGGCCGCTCACAGGAGCCCGACCCGACACCCGAGCTTTCTCGGCTCTCCCGCCCCGCGTCGAGCCGCGGCCTCCTCCGCCCACAACGTGCTGGCCCCAGCCGCGGCCCCGGCTTCCTCCGCCACGCTTGCCAGGCCACTCAGGGCTGACGCTGCAGAGCGCAGTCCCCCACGCGAGCCCGTGCCCGAGCCGGCCCACCGGGCCCACGTGCCGCTCACGGAACCGCGGCCGCACGCGGAGCCATACTAACCACAGGCGCCATGGCGGCAGAGGAGGCAGAAAGGGAGGGGGGCGCACTACGCAGGCGCGAAGAGCCCGCAGCGCACAGGGCACGCAAAGAGCCAGGCAACTTCAATCGATCAGCTCTTGCCTCTCGATCGCCCTTCCCTGCCACCTAAGGAACGATCGGGCAGCTGTTGCTTTTCCCAGGGCGAAGTCGGCTGTCGGGAAAGGGAGGAGTCAGACGGGCTGTCCCACTGCGAATGACTGAGGGAGACTGGACGAGCCCAAGGAGGAATAAAGGGGTTAGCTAGCTCTACTTTTGGAAGTCTTAAAGAACTAAGACGGACGTTCCCTAAACAAATCACCAGCTGGCCGGATAAGAATCGAACACAGTATCTTAGGGAGACTGAGGCAACCCCTTTTTGATCACAGAGAAGTTTAGGATCCCCGATGTCAGCAAGGCCTGGTGGCTCTCGCCTTTAATCCCACCTCTCAGGAGGCAGAGGCAGGAGGACACCCCAAAAATGTACCAAGTTTGAGACCAGCCTGGGTTGGCATCACAGTATCTACAACAGCGAGTTCCATCCAGGCCAGCCAAGGGTCGTTGCCTTTTCCCTCCAAAAAAAAAAAAAAAAAAGGTGTGTGTGTGTGTGTGTGTGTGTGTGTGTGTGTGTGTGTGTGTGTGGCGGGGTATAGTACCATATTTCTTCATCCTACGGGAAACGCCCAGCATGGAAGATCTTGCCAACCATGTGTCTAGCCTTCCTTCTGCCCCCAGGAGCACGCTCCAGTTTGAGACCTTAAATTCAAGCTGGAGCCTGCTAGTTTCCCAGTTCCAAAAAGCCTCCGCCGGCTTTATGGACCCCCCAGATCCTGGTCTGGTTCAGCAGCGTTTGACTCCTTACTGATGCTCATCAGCCTCCTGTGCGTAGTGAAGATCTTTCTCCCTGGGCGTGCAGCTCATTGACATGACCCCTTGTGTTCCTGGAAAGTTATATATCCTGCAGGATCCTGAACTGTGACCACACCAGTTCTCCTCGGACTCGGGAAAAGCCCTGCTTTGACTTGCAACCCTTCAAGGAAACACACCATGCTGATTGGCCAGGCTAAAGTCAGTGCCTCTGTTTGCTCAACTGGCTTTAAAGCTGCCTGCCGCTTTCTCTTCTGCTTGGTTTGGTTACCTTTGTCTTGGTTTGGTGTATTCTTTCCATAGACCACACTGGCCTGGAGAGCACTCTCTACCCCAAGCTGGCCTTAGACTCAGCGTTCTCCTGCCTCATTCATTCATCCAAATTCTGAGATTTCAGGCATGAACCGCCTTGGCTTTGTGATGCTACAAACCTTTCTGCTCCTGCACCACAGACAGTTAAGTTCTATAAGTGGCTTTGCTTCCTCCTTGGTGTTGCATGTTGCCATTCCCCACTCTTGCTTTATTCTGTCAGTGGGAGCTGGAACATTCCAGAAGCAGCACTTATATTCAGTTATACCAATACTCGCAGAAACAGCTCTTTCTTCTCCCTCATACCCCCCAGATAACCCTCCTCATTCGTCTGAGTCTTCGCTCTTTGGGAGGACTATGGCGTCCATCAAGCCCGTGGCTGGAAGATGGCACATATTCCAGAATGGTTATAAATGCAGTCCAGAACACCTGAGCCCACAGGACCATGCATACACCATGCTTACACTCGCTACAGTGGACTTGTGGGAGTCGGTTCCTTCCTTCCCAAGAAGTCAGTTTGGGTGGCGAGTGCCCTTATGTGCTGAGCCATCTGACTAACCTTGAAAAAAACTTAAAAAATAAAAACAAAAAACCTTTTATTTATCTTTTTTGGTGGGGGGTGGGGTGTGACATACCCTGCTCATGTGTAGAGGTAGAGAACATTTTTTTTATAGTATTCTCCCCTCCACTGTGAGAGAGAGTCCTGGGGATCCTAATTCAGGTTGTCGGGCTCCACAACAGGTATCTTTACCCTCTGAGCCATCTTAAGAGCCTTGAAAAACAACAACAGGGCTGTTGAGATGGCTCAGTGGGTAAGAGCACCCGACTGATCTTCCGAAGGTCCAGAGTTCAAATCCCAGCAACCACATGGTGGCTCATAACCATCTGTAACAAGATCTGACGCCCTCTTCTGGAGTGTCTGAAGACAGCTACTGTGTACTTACATATAATAAATAAATAAATCTTAAAAAAAAAAAACAACAAAAACAAAAAGCAATCCCTTAAATATTCTGTTAAAAAAGAAAAAAAAACACACAGACAAGCTGGGCAGTGGTGGCGCACGCCTTTAATCCTTTACTTGGGAGGCAGAGGCAGGTGGATCTCTGAGTTCAAGGCCAGCCTGGTCTACAGAGTGAGTTCCAGGATAGCACAGACAAAAGCTGGGCGTGGATGGTGGCTTATGTCTGTAATGGAGGCACAGAAGGCAGGTTGTAGCTACTCTCAGGCAGGAGGATTACTACAAATTTAGGACCATTTTGTCTTAGGGGGAGAAAGAGAACTCAGCCCCTAGCTTAGGAGGCTTTTTTTGTTTGTTTGTTTTTCATTTTATTTTATTTTATTTTATTTCTATGTATATGAGTACACTGTAGCTTTACAGATGGTTGTGAGCCTTCATGCGGTTGTTGGGAATTGAATTTAGGACCTCTGCTCGTTCCAGTCAACCCCGCTCTCTCTGGCCCAAAGAGTTATTATTATACACTGTAGCTGTGCACCAGAAGAGGGCATCAGATCTCATTACAGATGGTTGTGAGCTACCATGTGGTTGCTGGGATTTGAACTCAGGACCTTCAGAAGACCAGTCCGTGCTCTTACCCGCTGAGCCATCTCACCAGCCCCGCTTAGGAAGGTTTGAAGTGTGATTTATTTAGGGTAAAGGCTCATCTCCAGGAGTCCCAAGACACTCACCTGTCCAATGTACTAGGGGAAAAAGACAAATAATAAAGAAGTGCAATTTAATCAGCACGGCTTCTTTGGGAAGACAGATAAAGGGACAGAGTGAACCCAAGTCTGTCTGTAAGTAGGCAAGCGGAAGACAAGAGCGGCAGCCAAGGGCTGGGGGCTCCCAGCACGCACAGCAGCTAATCCGGCAGGTCAGTGGGCAGCTTCGCTGCTGTGGTTCTGTGAGGGACTGAGGAAGCCACTGCTGTCTAAAAGAGAAGCAGTCAGTTCCCTAGAGGTGACTCCTGCTCCAGGCGATTTTCCTCAGGGGTAAGGTGACCTGACCTTCAAGGCTTCTTTGCCTGGGGGGATACTTTTGGAGCCTATCCTAGAGATGTTTATCAGTCTTCCTGTTTCCCTGGAATCTAACCCAACTGCCAGAGGGAGAGAGAGAGTGGCTCTGGGAGGAAGAAAAAGGAAAGGTGAGAAAACCCGGACCCAGAGGAGAACAAACCAGCTTGTTCATTAGGTGCTCCAGAGACCCGCGCATTCCACAGTGACTCCACTCTCTTCACAGTTCTCACTTGCTGAAACACCCCTTCAGCCTTCAGGCTACAAGGGCCGAGCCCTGCTGTGCTGCGCCCAGGCTCCGGTTTTCAATAGGTTTTGGTTTTTCAAGACAGGATTTCTCTGTGTAGCCCTGGCTGTCCTAGAACTCGCTCTGTAAGTCAGGCTGGCCTCGAACTCTGTCTGCCTCTGCCTCCTGAGTGCTGGGATTGTGTACCACTGCCACCTGACAGCATTTTTTTTTTTTTTAATTATGTGAATGGGGAGTGGTATGTGCGTGTGCTCTTGGAGGGCATTGGATGCCCTAGAGCGGGAGTGACAGTCATTTATGAACCACCTGATGTAGGTGCTGGGAACAGAACGCAACTCCTCTGGACAAACAGCAGTCACTAACCACTGAGTCTCCCTCCCCTTTTCAAATTAAAAAAAGTGTGTGTGTGTTTCTGTGTGTGTGTCTATGTGTGTCTTTCTGTGTCTGTGTCTGCGTCTGTGTGTCTATGTTTGTGTGTCTGTGTGTATATGTGTCTGTGTGTGTCTATGTGTGTGTGTCTGTGTCTGTGTATGTATGTATGTGTCTGAGTCTGTGTCTGTGTGTGTGTCTGCGTCTCTGTGTCTATGTGTGTGTGTCTGAGTCTGTGTCTGAGTCTGTGTCTATGTGTGTGTCTGTATTTCTGTGTCTGTGTGTCTGAGTCTATGTCTGCATCTGTGTGTCTGTCTGTGTGTCCGTCTGTATGTCTGTGTGTGTGTCTGTGTGTGTATCTGTATGTGTCTGTATGTATCTATGTGTGTGTGTCTGTGTGTGTCTATGTGTGTCTATGTGTGTGTGTCTGTGTCTGTGTGTGTCTGTGTATCTGTGTGTGTGTCTATGTGTGTCTGTGTCTGTGTGTATGTGTGTGTCTGTGTGTCTGTGTATGTGTGTGTCTGTGTGTCTGTATGTGTCTGTATGTCTGTGTGTATGTGTGTGTCTGCGTGTCTGTGTATGTCTGTGTGTGTATGTCTGCATGTGTGTCTGTGTGTGTCTGTGTGTCTGTATGTCTGTGTGTGTCTGCGTGTCTGTGTGTGTATGTCTGCATGTGTGTCTGTGTTTGTGTGTCTCTGTGTGTATGTATGTCTCTCTGCGTGTGTCTCTGTATGTGTCTATGTGTTTGTATGTGTCTCTGTGTGTCTGTCTGTCTGTGTGGTGTTGGTGTGTATATATGTCTGCTGTGTGTGTGTATGTGTCTGTGTGTATGTCTGCATGTATATGAGTGTTTGTATGTGTCTCTGTGTGTGTGTCTGTGTATATGTAGTCTCTCTGTGTGTATGTCTGTGTGTGTGTGTGTGTGTGTGTGTGTGTGTGTGTGTGTGTAAAGCTCAGGTCATCCGAGTTGGCAGCAAGCATCTCCACGCTCTGAGCCATCTCACCATCCCAGCCTCACCTTATTTCCAGAGTTCACTGGGACTTGACAGTACCACAGGAGCAGTGTGCAGTCTCCTGACTAGAGCCTGGCTGACTTGCCAGCCTTTCCTCACAGTTAACGGCTCCCCTTGGCACCCAAAGAGACCCTTCTGCCTCTCTCTCTGCCTCTCTGCCTCTCCCTCTCCCTCTGCCTCTGCCTCCTGCTTTAGAACAGGTGTCACCAGTCCCTCATCATGGGGGAGACGACTCCATTCATCCCGCAGACACAGAGCCTGGGTTGGGGGAGATGGCTTTGAGCTTTGCCCTCACTTTTCTGTTGACCGCACTTGGGTCAGACACCCCTCAGCACCAGGATAGCTCCTACAGAGGTCACCTGGCCACCTCTGCTAAGCATTATGTCAGTTCCCCATCTTTGCCCTCTTGAGCTGAGACCTCTCACCCTTCCCTCCTCCTTCCTGGGCTTGCTACCAGGCCTTCCAATACCCAGGGCTCTCCAGGGTCTCATTTTTTTTTTAAAGATTTATTTATTATATGTAAGTACACTGTAGCTGTTTTCAGACACACCAAAGAGGGCATCAGATCTCATTACGGATGGTTGTGAGCCACCATGTGGTTGCTGGGATTTGAACTCAGGACCTTTAGAAGAGCAGTCAGTGCTCTTAACTGCTGAGCCATCTCTCCAGCCCCCAGGGTCTCATCTTATCTGCGACTTCACCTCCAGCTACTCTGGTCTTTTCTCTTCATTTATTGCAGGCCTTGGGACGTTGCACTTGCTGCTACCTCTGCTTGGACTGTTCCCTGGCCTCCAGAGTCTCAAGTTCAGTATTCTCCTCTGCTTCTGATATGTTAGTGTGGCCTGGAGCCCCACTCCCTCCCTGCTGCTCTTCCTCACATCCCTCGTATTACAATATTAAACAATGTAATTTAACACAGTCTGTCATTGCTGGGTTTATTTGTGTACTCGATTAACCGTGACTGGTGCGTCTCCTTCTGTGTCCCAATGCCTGGTACAGTATCCAGCCCACAGCAGATGCTCATTTACCCAGAAACACATGGATTAAAGAAACATGAGTTCAAGAACAATAGCTAGTGTCTGCATGGCAGTGCCACACCTGTAATTCCAGCACTCTGGAAGTAGAGGCAGAAGGACCCAACGTTTGAGGGTGGCCTGGGCTTCATGGTGAGACCCTGTCTCCAAGACAAAAACCAAGATCGAGAAATTGCTCAGAGGTTAAGAGCGCTTTTGCTGAGGATAGGGGAGGGGTTCCAGCACCCACATGGTGGCTCATAACCATCTGTAATTCCAGTTCCAGGGGATCTGACCCCCTCTTCTGGCGTCCACCAGCACTGCATGCATGTGGTGCCCAGCCATAAATGCAGGCAAAACACTCATATGCATAAAATAAAACATAGTGCTGGAGAGATGGCTCAGCGGTTAAGAGCACTGACTGTTCCGCCAGAGGTCCTGAGTTCAATTCCCAGCAACCACATGGTGGCTCACAACCATCTGTAATGGGATCTGATGCCCTCTTCTGGGGTGTCTGAAGACAGCAACAGTGTACTCATATACGTAAAGTAAATAAATATTTAAAAAACAAAAAACAGGCTGGAGAGATGGCTCAGGGGTTAAGAGCACTGACAGCTCTTCCCAGACATCCTGAGTTCAATTCCCAGCAACCACATGGTGGCTCTCAATCAATTGTAATGGGATCCTATGCCCTCTTCTGATGTATCTGAAGACAACTGCAGTGTACTCATATACATAAAATAAATCTTAAAACAAAACATATGAAGGTATCTTTTTGAACATAGGGAACTGTTGGACCACTCCTAATCAAAGCATACACCTACAATCTGTTCTCCCTCCATCGCTCCCTCTCTCCTTCCTTGTACCAGGTTTCACCACTTAGTTGAGGTACCTTTTTTTTTTTTTTTTTTTTTTTTTTTTTTTACTAAGATTAGTATTAGGAACAAAGTAGCCATGAGCAGTTTAAGGAAAGTGCCCTGGCTTCTAAGCATTAACTCTTTAACTGCTATTGTAACACTGAATCAATCCCTCAGAGCAAAAAATCACAAAGCAGAGCTGGGAAGGCCCTTAAAACAACAGGTCGGGCCAGCAAGGTGGCTCACATAACAACACTTGCTGCCAGGCCTGATGACCTAAGTTCCACCACAGAGAACAGACTTCTGCAAGTTGCCCTGGGATCTCCACAGACCCACTCACATGCACACTGTAAATTACATAATAGAATCTTTTCAGGAGAGAGAACTGGTAATCCCACATAGAATTTACTGCCTTCTGGCAAACTCTGGCTCCTGTTTGAGAACCCAGCCACTGCAGAGCCATCTCCTAGTTTTTCCTAACAACTGAATTAAGACTTCTGGGGGGAGGGGTCAAGCCCTGGATTTGATTTATGGAATATGAGCTGCTTTAGGGGCTTAGGAAAACATGACTACAGGAAGCTGACCCTGTGTCGAAAAATCAAAAACAAAACAAAACAAACAAACAAACAAAACAACAAGAAAGCTGAAAGCTAGGAAGGGAGGGCACCCCGGGTAGAGGCCCTCAGATGAACAGTGCAGATCAGAGGAATCCTTCGGTCCCAACCTCCTACTCAAACCCACACCTTTGTGAACACCGGGCTTTTCACAGGTGTTAATCCATACACGTCACACCCCATCGCCTGGCGACCAGCTTGGAGAGGTCGGTAACTAGACTGAACACCACACATGGCTTAGCCAGGCCTAGGACTCCAAAGCGCACCCTCATCGCTGCCCTAGAGATTTTGGACCATCTGCTGCTCTCTGGAGCCCCCAGCCGGCCATGGAGGAAATGAAGCTGTGAAGACCCACAGTTCCTTCTCAGGTCCTTAGCTAGAAGAGTTCCAGCTTAACCAGAGAGGCTTTGTCCCGCTGGCTGAAGAACGAATCCGGGACCCAGTGTCGTCGGTCTCTGAACTCCAGTCTCACATGTGGTTTAGTGTAGTCTGGGACCCTCACCATGCACCGTGTTTTTCGCTGCTTCCGGGCGTCTGTGGAGCAGGTAGACTGCGAATCAGCAGCACCAGTTTGGTCCTGGACCTGGCTCTGCAAAGCAGCAACACTTTGAGGAAGGATCGCCATCCTCACTCCTGGTCACCCAGAGGACGTCGTAGGGCGGAGAATTGCAAAGGGAGAGGAGGTGGGAGAAGTGACGAAGGGGAGAAAGCACTGCCCAGTCTGGCAACCTGACCTTCTATGGCTAACCACTCCCCCGCAGAGCCGCAGCAGAGGGACTATGGGAGAGGTAGGTGACCGGTGGCCAGGGCCCCAATCAGTCCTGCCTCCCCTCCTGTGGTTGTCCCTGCTGGGCCTCTGCCGAATTCTAGCATCCCAAAGCCATTGGTAAGCCTTATCCATGAGAGCCAGGTAAGAGAGACGTGCCTGGGTTCCAGGAATCTCGGCCGTTGTCCTGTTTGTCCTGTTCTTCCACATAAATGTCTGGAGCAATTTTTGCACCTTTGGAGGGCTTAGGTGCCCTGGATGCTGCGAGTGGCCATCCACTCGTGTGTCCGCTGTGCCATGCACAGTACGAGCGCCCGTGCCTGCTGGACTGTTTCCACAACTTCTGCACTGGCTGCCTGCGTGGTCGGGCCACCGATGGCCGCCTGTCCTGTCCACTGTGCCAGTAAGTGCCCCAAACCCAGAGAGGGTGAAGTTTGCCCTGGTCCTGGGGTGGGCCTAGGTGTAGACGGTGAGGTTCTGAGCCTAGGCAGAAGAGATGGGAACAGTCTGTTATCATAAACAGAATTATCATTACCCCAAGCCCCCTATAGCTTAGTCAGGCTAACCGAGTGACCCTCATCACAAACTTCCCAGAGTCAGGGGGCTAGGGTAGGGCTGAAGGAGAGGTGAGGGCGCTCAGAATGTCCCAGCAAGATAAGAGGTCCTCTGGGTAGCCATTCCCATTATAATATGACAGGCATACACAGTCACTGGGCAGGGTAGGGCCCTCAGGACAAGCAGACTGCTGTATTTATATCAGACCCCACTACTCTGGTACTGCTATTTTTAGCTCCTGCCTGGAATGTGAAGGGTAGTGGGGAGAGGTTCCTACAAGGGTGTCCGGATCTTGGCTGCAGCCTTTCTGCAGGCACCAGACCCTAGTGAAGGGTCCCAGTGGCCTCCCGCCAGTGGACCGGCTGCTGCAGTTCCTGGTAGATAGCTCTGGGGATGGCGTGGAGGCCGTGCACTGTGCCAACTGTGACCTGGAGTGCAGCCAGCAGGTGAGGGAGCAGAAGACAATGGGTGCCAGATTACACGGTCCCTAACACTTATAGCATGTCCAGATGTGCCCTAAAAATGCACAACACTGATCATCAGTGAAGTCTCCAGCCACTCTCTGGGATCCCTTCGACTCTAGCCATGCCCCCATCATTCACACTGGTGGGGAGAGCAAGGTTGAGGGGAAAAATTGACTTGCGCCAACACCCCGATAGGAGCATAAGTCAGAGTCGAGGCCGTTCAACTTAGGGAGGTCTAACTTTAGGGTCCCCAGGTCAGGGTGGGGTTATGAGCTGTCACGGAAGCGGTGGCTCAGTTCCCAGGCCCGAGCTGCCCCTGAGGGTGCTTCTACATGCCCTTCCCCACTGAGTTCTCACTCCAGATGGCAGAGGAGCCATCTGAGTGGCAAGATAGAATCATGCTCCCACCATGCACCTTGCTGTCGGACACTGAGGTGGCAGCCTCTATTCACAGCTGATTCCTGTGGAGAGATGGGGTACACTGGAGCTGGGGAGTCTGACAGGGTCCAGGGCTCAGTTTGCCAAGCTGAGAAAGGAAGATGACCAAGTGGGACTGCCTGTGGATGCAATGCTCAGTGCCTGGCAGGGGTGTACCACCTTGCCCATTATTGAGAGCGCCAAAGGGGCCTGATGTTTGTGCCCTGTCCTCAAAAAGGTGTTGCACTACAGTGTCTGCCTCCCGTCTCTAGGAATTCCCTTTCTTTTTTTTTTTTTTTTAAGATTTATTTATTTATTTATTATATGTAAGTACACTGTAGCTGTCTTCAGACACTCCAGAAGAGGACGCCAAATCTCATTATGGATGGTTGTGAGCCACCATGTGGTTGCTGGGATTTGAACTCTGGACCTTTGTAAGAGCCGTCGGGTGCTGAGCCATCTCACCAGCCCGGGAATTCCCTTTTCTTTCTTTCTTTCTTTCTTTCTTTCTTTCTTTCTTTCTTTCTTTTTCTTTTTTCTTTTTTCTTTTTTCTTTTTTCTTTTTTCTTTTTTCTTTTTTCTTCTTTTCTTTTTTTTTTTTTGAGACAGGGTTTCTCTGTGTAGCCCTGGCTGTCCTGGAACTCACTCTGTAGACCAGGCTGGCCTCGAACTCAGAAATCTGCCTGCCTCTGCCTCCCAAGTGCTGGGATTAAAGGCGTGCGCCACAACACCCTGCTAATTTTATTTTTTTTTAAGATTTATGTATTTATTTTATGTGTATGAGTACACTGTAGTGTACAGATGGTTGTGAGCCTTCATGTGGTTGTTGGGAAATTGAATTTAGGACTTCTGCTCTCTCCAGTCAGCCTGCTTGCTCAGTCCCTGCTCGCCCCAGTCTGAAGATTTATTTATAATTATATATAAGTACACTGTAGCTGTCTTCAGACACACCAGAAGAGGGTGTCAGATTTCATTACAGGTGGTTGTGAGCCACCATGTGGTTGCTGGGAATTGAACTCAGGACCTTTGGAAGAGCAGTCTCACTGCCCCTTCTACTTGCCTAGTCCCTCAGTGTTTGTTTGTTTGTTTGTTTTACATTTTATTTACTATTTTTATGTGTGTGGGTGTTTTGCCTGCCCATTATGTCTGTGCACCAAGCGTATGCTCGATGTCCTCAGAAATAAAAAGAGGACCTCATATCCTCTGGGATGGGTTACAGACGGTTGTGAGCATGCAGAATTGAATCTGAGTCCTCTGGAAGAGCAGCCAGTGCTCTTAGCTGCTGAGCCATCGGTCCTGCCCCAGCACCCTCATCTTAATCTGGGTATATCAGAGCCCATTAAAGAGGGTCAGGGAGGTGGCACAGCAGGTGGGGACGCTTGCTGCCTTCAAGACTTCCGTTTGATTCCCAGAACCCAGTCACATGGCGTGGCACTTGGGCACTCACCCACATACACAAATCGATAAATGTAATTTTTTTAAATGTTAGAGTCCGCTACTGAGGACTGAAGGAGGGAGCTGGGTTTAGTCGGACCCTTGCCTGAGCTGGGACTGATGCATTCAACGACACGGTGACTGTGGTCCTAGTACTGGGTTCAGTTGAGTTTTAGAACTCTAGCCCGAAGAGGGGGCAGTCTGAGCTAGCTCTCGGTCCCCAGGACGCAGAGACCACGTACTTCTGCAACACCTGCGGGCAGCCCCTGTGCGCGCGCTGCCGCGAAGAGACGCACCGTGCGCGCATGTTCGCGCGCCATGACATTGTAGCCCTGGGCCAGCGCAGCCGCGACGTGATCCAGAAGTGTAGTAAGTGGGGCATACCTTGGTCAGGGGTGGGAACCAGGCAGGCATGTTTCCGGGCTCTCACCATTGCGCCCCACCCCTACCCCCAGCGCTGCATTCGGAGCCGTACATCATGTTTTCCACCGACAAGAAGTCGCTGCTGTGCATCCGCTGCTTTCGGGACATGCAGGGGTGGGTAGAGGGAGCAGGCAGGGAATGGGTGGAGCGTGGACAGAGTGGATATTATTAGCTGCTTCCCGGCAGGGAGAGCCGGGCCCACTGTGTGGACCTGGAGTCAGCTTATGTGCAAGGTTGCGAGCGGCTGGAGCAGGCGGTGCTGGTGAGAGCTGGGGAACCAAGGAGCTGATGATGGGGTGGGAGCTGTGAGAACCCGGGGAAGTAGAGTTGAGATCCTGCTGTTCCCAGGCAGTGAAGGCCCTGCAGACAGCCACGAAAGAGGCCATCGAGCTGCTACAGGCCATGGTGGAGGAGGTGAGGCACAGTGCCTCCGAGGAGGAGGCAGCCATCCACGTGCTCTTTGGCAGCATGCAGGTGAGGGGTGGGATCAGGAACTTCCCAGGTACCCTCATGGAGTTTACAGTGTGGCGCCGGGTGTTAAGTCAAACTGCCTTTTTGGCATTAATGACAGTTGTCCGGAGGCTATCCTAGTCTGATGTTAGAATTCTGCCCCAGAGAGGTGACACTTAGACAGTGGAAGCACCTAGGCTCTCAGACAGTGCCACTCAGGGAGGAGGAAGGCCTTTGGCCCCATGGCAGAGCTCTATGCTAAGCACGCTGCCCGTGCCTATGCCCCAAGGCATTAAGGTAGGGCATGGCTGAGCCACTTATGTAGGGCTCTCTCTCCCAGGACAGACTGGCCGAGAGGAAAGCCTTGCTGCTGCAGACTGTGCAGAGGTGAGTTGTGAAAACTCCCTGCCTCCCACCCTTGACCTCTAGGGCTGAGCCTGAGCCCTCAAGGGGTGGGGGTGGGGGGGAAGGTTGGGGAGGAGGATCTGGGGGAGGGAGGAGATGCACAGGTGGCTACCACCCAAAGTGGGCGGTGTGTTCCCAGTGAAAGAAGGAGAAAGAAAAAGGGAAGACACCTCACATCTGGAAGCCCGCTGTGGTGGTCCATGGCTATAATTGTAGCTCTTGGAAGGTAGAAGAGGGCAGATCAGGAATTCAAAGTCAGCTTCTACTACACAGCTAGTTCAAAAGCAGCCTGGGCCACACGAGACTTTTTTTCAACAATCAAAACAAAACAAAAACCGGAGCTAAGAAAATGGCTCAGTCAGTAAAAGCCACAGAAACACAAGGATCCAAAGTCACACCTCCCGTACATAGATTAAAACAATGTGGTGGCCATAGCTATGCTCCCAAACCCAGGGAGGCAGAGGCAAGATGACCCCTGGAGCTCACTGACCAGACGGTCTAGCCAATGGGTGACCTCTGAGTTCAGTGAAATGTTGTCTCCAAAAGCAAGTTTGGAGGTTATCAATGAAGACACCTGACTTTGACCTCTGGTCTCCATATGTGTATGTATACATGGTATACATGAGCGTATGCATCCTGCCACACAGGCACACAATGTACAACACACACACACACACACACACACACACACACACACACACACGTGAAGAAACAGGACTGTAGATTCCAAGATCCTCCAGGTAGGGCAGGCATCCCCTCCTTGGAGACCACAGAGCCTAGCCTGCCCCTCCCCCAGCCAATATGAAGAGAAAGACAAAGCCTTCAAGGAACAGCTGACCCACCTGGCCTCCTTGCTGCCCACTCTACAGGTAAGGTTGAGGGAGTGTAGGGCTGGACACAGCCCCCAGCCCAGACACTGAGCGTGACCTCTGCCCCCCCTCCCCCACAGGTTCACCTGGTCATCTGTTCTTCCTTTCTCAGCCTGGCCAGCAAAGCCGAGTTTCTGGATCTGGGTTATGTGAGTGTCTCCAACTCCTGCAGGACCCCCTCTCCCCTGTCCTCACGTAGAGTCCGCCCTGCATAGAGGCTGCATGTCCTATAGCGCCTGCAGGCTAACGGGGTCTCTGGGCTTCTCGCCCCTTGCACTACGAGCCTTTTCAGACCAAGTGAATCCCTTTTAAAAGGGCAGTGAGCATAATAAGCCTCTGTCCCACCAAACTGCAGCGTCTGTCTGCGGGAGCCCCACCTCCCTTCCTATGGATGTGGTTGTGCCTGTTTCTGGACCAGTCCCTAGAGGAGGGTTGGAACTTCTAAGGGAGCCGAGGTCAAACGTCCGTCCGCTAGACTAACTTCAGTGTTTTCTTTCTTTCTTTTTTTTTTTTTCCAAGATTTATTTATTTATTATATGTAACAAGTCAAATCTCGTTGCGCATGGTTGTGAGCCACCATGTGGTTGCTGGGATTTGAAGAGCAGTCAGGTGCTCTTACTGGCTGAGCCATCTCACCAGCCCCACTTCAGTGCTTTCAAGTCCTCTACTTCTCTCTCCCACCTTGGCTGCCACCTCCTTGCCACACCCCCTCGTTCTGTGCTTTCCCTGTGACAGGAGCTGATGGAGAGACTTCAAGGCATCGTCACGCGGCCGCATCGCCTAAGACCGGCTCAGAGCAGCAAGGTGCGCGAGCGCACGGTCGGGGATTGGGACGGGAGACACCGGGTTAGGAGAAGAGCCGCTCATGGCCCAATCCCCGGTCCAGATCGCCAGCGACCACCGCGCAGAATTCGCGCGCTGCCTGGAGCCACTGCTGTTGATGGGGTCCCGCCGGGAGGTGTCCACCGTGGGAGGCGCCAACACGTGAGACAACCAGGCGGGCGAGCGGAGGAATAATCCCTGAGAAAGGCTCCCGCACCACCGCACCACCCTACCCCGCCTGAACGCCCAACTCCGCCCAACTCCGCGCTTGGGGTCCGGGCCAGGCGACAGTCTGAAAGGGAGGGACGCTGGGACAGGAAACCCCGGGCAGGCGAGCAGCTTGATCACGAACGGCTGAGAGACTGGGTGCTTCCCGCACAGCCTCTTCAAGCAGGCTGGGCAGGACACTTTCCGGGGTGGGAGTGCAGAGTCACTGTGAATCAGAGTTCCCGGCACAGCTGAAAGCCAGACCTCTGAGGGGTTTAAAGTTGTGAAGCCAGTATGTGCAGGGCCGGGCCCTCCAGCCCAGAGCCGAGAGAGCAAGTGAGACCAGTTGTTAGTTTAGACCTTGTGTGTCATGGGAGTGAGCGCACCTCGGTGTACCCAGATGCAGAGGGCGGGTGGCTTTTAGAAATCACCAAATCGTGTAGTTGCCCTTCTTTTGGCCTTGCCAGGGGCCCTTGAGAGCTTCCAGGAGTTCCATCCTGCAGGTTGGGTGCAGGCGCCAGTGGCTCCCTGAGCAGCCAAGGGAGTCAGAGGAGGGGAAGATCAACTCTCTCCCCTGTGTACACTGGCTTTCTCCGCAGGTTGTCAGGGGGCTCAAGTCCCAAGGTGCTGAAGACACCCAGCTGTCCCTCCCCAGTAGGAAAGATGTCAGGGTCACCTGTTCAGAAACCCTCGCCACACCGTTTCATCAGCACAAAGGTGCTCCTGGCCGAGGGCGAGGACACACCCTTCACAGAGCACTGCAGCCATTTCGAGGATTGCTATCGGGTGAGGGGGCTGGGCAAAGGCAGGGCTGTGAGGCCCCACCCCTTCTTCGTAAAGATCTAGTCGTCTGGCTGGAAGCCACTCCTCCACCGGAGGACCCAGCAGTATCCACGCCCCCTCTCATCTCCCGTCACAGGGTCTGCAGGTGGAGGTGCAGAACTTGAAGGACCAGGTCCAGGAACTGCACCGAGACCTCACGAAGCACCACTCCCTCATCAAGGCGGAGATCATGGGTGATATCCTGCACAGGTCCCTGCTGCTGGACACGCAGATCGCTTCTGAATATGCCTCCTTGGAAGGCAGGAAAGCCATCTTCCAGGAGGTAAGCTCTCCTAGGAGCTCAATCTAGCCTTGGTTTGCCCTGTCTCTCCGCTACAGGGCAGAATGCGGGGAGAGTGCCTGGTATGGTACCTTGCCAGACCCTCATGTTGGGGGTTCTGTGGCTGGAGGCTTTGTTCCTGAGAAATACTCAGACCGGCTTGGTGTACCGGCTTTGTGTGCCCGCGTGGCTGTGTGGCTCCCAGAGCAGAAACACCAGCTGCGAAATGTCTCTTCCCAACCCCAACCAGCACTCTTCTCTTTCAGATTTGGGAGGACTCCTACCAGCGAGTAGCTACCCAGCAGGAGATCTATGAAGGTCCCTGGCAGCAGTGCTCACTGTTAATCTGCATGGGGCAGGGGAGGGGCCAGTCAGCCACACCCCCTTGTTCTTGCCCGGTGTTTTGGCCTTACACCTGCATCTGGGGTCAGGATCCAGCGAGTGGAATGTCCATACCACACGCTGCTCCTTCGGATCACAGATGTCACTTTTCAGTTAGCGTCTCTAGGTGGTACCAGGCTTGGGAGCAAGGATCGACACCCAGGGCCAACACTCTAGCCTTGACCTTACAGCCCAGCTCCGAGACCTTCTCCAGCTGAGGCAGGAGAATGCCCATCTCACCATTGTCACCAAGCAGATCACGCCCTACATCCGCTCCATTGCCAGGGTGAAGGAACGACTGGAGCCCAGGTGAGGATAGATGGGAAAGATGCCAGCGGGGAAGCCGGCAGGCGAGACTGGCAGGTTCTGGCAAACCAAGTATTAGAATCTGCAAAGGTCTGCCTAAGAAGTGGTGGTACATCCTACAGGCTGAGGCAGAAGGCTTGCCATGGGCCTGGGGCTAGCCTCGCCCACACAGGCAGACTTCTCAAAGGAAACCAGAAAAACTCCACAAAGTGTTAAGTGAGCAGGCCAGGTGCAGGAACTGCTGTGTTAACGAGCTGGCAGAGGCCAGCACTCCGGAGGCAGAGGCAGGTGGATTTCTGAGTTTGAGGCCAGCCTGGTCTACAACGTGAGTTCCAGGACAGCCAGGGCTATACAGAGAAACCCTGTCTCGGAAAAAACAAAAACAAAACAAAACAAAACAAAAAAACCAAACAAACAAAACCAACTGGCTGAGCTCTTCTGATTCCTAACCAAGTGCCTTCTCCTGGAAGCCCCGCAGACCTGTCTTGCTTGTATCTTGACATTTCACAGGGTGAGGTGATTCCAGCCACTGTTTCCTCTCAGTCTGGAAGTCCAAGTCTTTTGCTTTGGGGGGGTTTGGTGCCAACTTGACCCGTTCTCCATTGGATGGGACACTGGCCTTCCCTGTAGTCTTTTTACCCTGTAGGTTTTATGTACTTCCTGGACAGTTGCTTCTGTCTTCTTGCTCATTTTGGTTTTTCTTTCCCTTTTCTACTGTTTCTGGTGCTTGTGCACCTTTAGTGCCAGAATCCAGGAGGCAGAGGCGAAGGGATCTCTATGAGTTCGAGGCCAACCTGGTCTATCTATATGGCAAACTGCAGGCCAGCCAGGATTAAATAGTGAGACCCTATCTCCAAATATTTTGTTTATGTGTATTCGTAAGCACACACGTGTGCTAAAGAGCACGTGTGGAGGAAAGAGGGGAAATGAACAGGAGTCATTCCTGTGGGTTCTGAGAATCAAACAGGCCCTCCAGCATGGCAGCAGGCCCCCTCTGACTTTCAAGTTCCCTTCCGTACACTGTCCCTCGTGCCTGCCATTTCCTGGGGATGATCTTGCTACTTGAGTAAGAGATTTCTTCTTCAGGAAGCTTGTGGCTAAGGTCTGCTTCCTCTGAATTAGTCTTTGTCCAGGTGCTTGTTTTCCATGTTGCAGGTGACCCTGGGCCATCTATGCAACTCTAGGCCTGCAGGGTGCACCAGAGGGACACCTCCGAGGCCTGCAGGGGGCCCATGGGTCATCTTGTTCTTGAAATGCCCTTTAGATTTTGGTCCTTTTCTAGTTTGCTTCCCTGAAGCTGGGTTTCTCTCTCTCTCTCTCTCTCTCTCTCTCTCTCTCTCTCTCTCCCTCTCCCCCTCCCCCTTCCCTCTCCCTCTCCCTCTCCCTCCCTCCCTCCCTCCCTGTGGCTAGCCATCTCCTGGTTCCTGGCTGCTCCCCTCCTCAATCCACTGCCAGAATGGTGGCTTCTCCCAGGCATTCCTTATCTTCTGCTCTCCTTGGTGACCCCACTCATGCCCTGCTCCCCTCCTCTCCCCTCCCCTCCTGTGTGTACTTGCACACTCACACTATGGACTAAACCTGACTCTGGGTGATCCAAGCATGTGCACTATGGGGAGCTAAACCAGGTCTCTGGTTTCAAAGCCCTAAAGTGATAGATACCCCTAGTGCACCCTACCATCCCTGTGCCCCAGACTCACCTCCAGCTACATCGTTCTTGGTGTCTCTGTGAGGGTGTCCAAGGCTCTTTAGCTCAGCAGTGGCCAACAGAAATCTGGGCATCGCCCCACCACATCCAACTCCTTATGGTGGCCAATGTCACTTGTGGTCAAAGCCTGGGACCGGCCTGACTCCTTTTCTCACCTGTGCCTTTTCGTTTTTATACTTTGTTTCTTTGTGTAGCCTCGACTGTCCTGGAACTCACTCTATAAACTGGACTGGCCTCTAACTCAGAGATCTGCCTGCCTCTGCCTCCCAAGTGTTAGGATAAAGGGTGTGAGCCAGGACACTCAGCGGCTTGTTCCTATTTTAACCCATTCTGAGACCCAGACTGAACTCTCCATTCCAGCCCGTTCACTCTGTCCCTTGCTGTGACCCGAGTCAACCCTCCCATGCCCTTCAAGGTGCCCCATAGTCACATTTTAAGTCTACAATTTCGATCTCAACAGGGCATGGCAGGTCTCCAGGCCCCTCTGCCCACCTCTGTCAGGCCACAGTGGCCTTTCAGCTCCCCCTACACACACACACACACACACACACACACACACACACACACACACGGAGCATCTGCACTAGCTTCCACATCTGGACCTCTGCCTGAAAGTTCTGTCTTCCAGGCTGTCTCGTGGGGCCTCATCACTGAGGTCAACAAGAGATTCCCCATATTGCCAGCTAAAGCAGGCCTGGCACATCTTCATTCCACATCACCTGGCCCACTGTTTCCTTGGTCCTGAGGTGTCTCCCCTGACCACCAGATAGCTTGTGAGACCCAGGCCTGACCAGGGCTTGCCTGCTGCTGCAGCTGGTGGCTCCAGCAAACCTCTGGGCCTTGGTAAATCTTTACAGACCAAGGGAGAGGCGTTAGTGTGCCCTGGACAGTCTACTGCCTCACAGTCTGGGTGCAGCGTGAAGATGAGGCCACCAGCTGGGGCTTCTCTGCTCTTACGCAGCCTATGTGGTTTCTCTTACCCAGGTTCCAGGTGCCTGTGGATGAGCACATGGAGCACGGGCAGAACATGTATGATGAGACCCCAGGCAGGTAAGGCAGGTTCTTTCCAGCCTGCGCTGGAGTAAGTGATCTGGCGAGAGGCAGACTTTGGGACAAACAAGGTTTGCGTGCTGAAAGCCAGCACAGCTCCTGGAAACCATCAGACAACCAGGTTCACCTGCGGTGCTGGCTGGCTGCTTCCCAGAACACGGAGTGAGAACTAGGAAGGACCCCGAACAGCTGGAGCCATTCCCTGTGAATGTAGAGGAGAGAGAAAAGACCTAGGTTGTAAAACAGAAATGTGCTGGGGAGATGGCTCAGGTGTAAATGCTTGACCCTCAATGACAACGCTAAAAATTGCTGAGTGTGCCGGGTGTGGTGGTGCACGCCTTTAATCCCAGCACTCGGGAGGCAGAGGCAGGCGGATTTCTGAGTTCGAGGCCAGCCTGGTCTACAAAGTGAGTTCCAGGACAGCCAGGGCTACAGGCTACACAGAGAAACCCTGTCTCGGAAAAAAAAAAAAAAAAAGAAAGAAAAGAAAAAAAATTGCTGAGTGTTATGCCAGACAGTGGTGGCACACACCTTTAGTCCCAGAACTCAGGAGGCAGAGGCAGGAGACTCTTTGTGAGCTCGAGGCCAGGAAATGTTTAAATACATACATACATACATACATACATACATACATACATACATACATAGAATAAATAGGAATATATATAGATATATCTCCCGCCAGAACAGCCAGGGCTATATAGTGGGGCCTTGTCTCAAAACAAAACCAAAAGCTGTCATTTCAGCACTGGAGACTGGCATGCTGGCCACCATCACAGCCTGCCTATCTGGTGAGAGACTGGCTGGGGCCTGAAGAGCAATACTCTAGGTTGTCCTCTGGCTCCTGCATGCACATGTATGTAACATGTAACACATGAGCACACACACATATACACCCACATGCTTAGCTGCTGTGCTAGAGAGATGGAGGTGAGACTGCAAGGGCTTAAAGCTAGCCTGGGCTACTTGGAGAATTAAGGCCAGTTGGGGCTATACTGCAATATGAGAACTACAAACCAAAGCAGTAAAGCAGAAACAGGCAAGCGTTAGTCTGTGAGGAGGAGGCCTTGTACTCAGGGCTGTCTGAAACAGTGTGTGGAAGGCAGGGGAGGGTCTCCCTCTTCTGCACAGGACTGATGTGCTGCAGGGCAGCCCCAGGCCGTAGGCCCCACCAGGCTTAGCTGCCCTGGTGTTTGAGCTGCCAGCAGCCATGACCTGAGGTGACTCACTGCAGGCCTCTGTTACCGCCTCTGTGGGTGCCCATTATGAAAGCTGGGTGCAGTGAAGTGATGGCGGGGGGGCAGGTAGGGTCACCCGGCTCACGTCAAACTGTTCTTTAGGACAGATCCAGGATGCACCACTGACAAGAGAGACATGGCCTCTGAGCCCAATGGAAGCAGCTGGACCCTGAGCAGCCTCCCCGAAGGGCCTTCACTAAAGAACCAAGACCACCTCAGACCCAAGTTGGAAGCTGGAGATGAGGGGTGGAGAGCTAGCTCAGGGTCTAAAGGGGCTTGCTACCAAGCCTGACAACCTGGAGTGACATGGCAGAAGGACAGAAGGAACTCAGATGCATAAGTATACCCGATAATTTATCCAGAGAGGTCAGCACCGCCAGCATCCAATTATCTGTACTCTATTTGGCTCTCTGAGCACAGCGGTTCTCAACCTTCCTAACTCTGTGACCCTCTAATACAGTTCCTCCTGGTGTGGTGACCCCAACCATGAAATTACTTCATTACTACTTCATAGCTGTAATGTTGCTACTGGGATGAATAGTAATGCAAACACCTGACATGCAGGACACCTGATACAGGACTCCTCATAGTGAAACCAAGTACAGTTTTATTTAAGAATTAGAAAGAATATTCAGTATCTGTGAAAGAAAATCCCATTTAATATATTTAAATAAACATTTCTGTATGTAAAAAGAAGAATACAGTGATTACTCCAGTCCTCCTTCCTTGCAATGGGTCAGACAAGCTGCCTCCACTCAGGACAGAGGCCTGCGGGGCTCAGGACGAGTGAGGGACAAGCTTCACAGCCAAGCAGCTGCCCGCCCTGCCCATCTGGAGGCTGGGGGCTCTACCTTGCCATCACCACTGTAAAGCAGAGATATCTAAGGCAGGGGAGAATGCAGAGGAGGCGACCCAGGAGCTTTGGCTGAGTCCTCAGGGACTTGCCGCTGAGTGGCCTCAAGTTAGCAACTAAGTGGGAAGAATCGATAAGGCGACACCCTAGGTCCAAGCAGCAGCTCCCACCAAGGACACCTCTGTTAGCTTTCTGCCCTGCACACTGGCTTGTAGCAGCCGCGGGGCCTCCTGAATGCTTCCACCCGACGACCGCCAAGTAGCCTATTTTCTGTAAGGTACCCACTTTCCACACAGACACCTGCACTCTGAAGCCTGCAAGTACACAAATCAACCTCTTGACAACTCCATCTGTGGAAACCCTAGGACATGGCAGCCCTTAGAATACCTGAAAAGCCCCAGCAACCCAATTCTGCTGCCCCCGGTTACGGCTACATTCATAGCGGTAAAATACTCTCCAGCCCTCAGCAGCAGAGACCAACCACCTGCCAAATCCTGCCGGAAAGAGGCATATTCCCTGGTGGATTGCCGACTGCCATCCTGGGAGTGTCAGAAGGGTGGCCTGGTCTTCCTCCACCCACATCCCCTGGGATGCTCTTGAAAGAACACAGCCTCCCGTCTCCAGGGTGCAACCCTAGAGTCTCACCAAGAGTCCCAGGACCTGGGCTCCCTCTCGCTGGCCTCTGGCAGGTGGAGGGTGACATCCAATGCCAATGTTCAGCCTTACCGCCCACAATGCCAAGGGCTCCCATTAGCCACTCCCCATCCATCAAAAAGACAACTTCATGGCCCTCCAGGGGATGGGAGGCTGGAGCCGGCCCAGCTTAGACGCACTGACAGAGCCGGGGATGACTGCACAATCCATTTCCTCCCATTTGCAGCCTAGCAAGTGGGGTTGGCTAGAGGAAGTGTGGACTGTCTCCACTCATATCACCATGCTTATTCCTGGGCAGCTTGGTGTGGACAACAGCCACGGCTGCCACAGAGCTCCGCAAGCCTCAGGTCCTGAAGGCTGGCAGCTCCCGAGCCAACTAACTGGCCTCACACGGTAACTGGCAAACCCGTAAGCCTCTTTGGTATATAGAACAACAACAACAACAACAAAATTAAGCCATAAAAATCTAAAAATTACTTGCAAGCTGGCAGAATGTTTTTTGGACACACGTTATAGAACACACTGCTTTCTAACACACAGAAACCTGGTTCTCGTCCTAAGATTTCATTATGCCGCCCAGCTCATCTTCCCACAACACCCCTGTGGGGGAGGCCGGCCTGGCCGGAGCACAGGAGGGCGTGGTAATTAGCAGTGCTCTGGCCACATCCCCACCTTCACCCTTGGTCAGCACCACTGCGGAGTGTGGAAGTGGTCTTGGGGTCCTGGCTGCAGCAGCGATGGGCCGGGCGACCCGGAGAACACTTCCAGCTGGGCTGGCTCGAGGCTTTCCTGCGCCTTCCCTGGCTTATGACAAACCAGGGCACAAGTCTTTGAGGTTCTGGATTCTCACAAGTTTTGGTGGAGGGACTGGAACTGGGGTCACCTCCCTGCTGATAGAATGCCTGTCTAGTATGTCAAGAATAAGCTAGAATTCCTCATTTACTCAGTCCCCGAGGTTCTGTCAACTCTGGCTGCATTACAACACAGAACCAGCCACTTGACTGTTCTCTCCAGCCTGACAAGGTCCTACAGTATCTCGATATTGAGCACTCACTCATAGTAACCTTTGCCATCCTCTTGGCCAGAGCTATACCCTCCATCCCAGCTCCCTTCACACGGGCCTCTGAGTACTTGTGGGACAGGCCTGCAGACCCAGCAGCCACACATGCCCACCGGCTCTGCTGAGAAAGCCCAGCAGCAGCAGTTTGCTGTGGCACAGAACAGCAGTCCTACTTCAGCCAGCCAACCAGTAAACTGTGAGCGGCCAAAGTCTGCATCTCCCCATCGGGCTACGACTGTCAACATTGTTCCTGAAGATGACAATGCTGCCACTGCCAACATGAAGCCCTAAGTCAGCACTCATGAGCACTTATGTCCTGCTGGATTCCAGCTTGGCATTAATTACCAAGCCCACTTTGGTACCCTAGTGGAGACCTGGCCTACGTACAGCAAGCTTCCAGTGTGCTTAGCAACACCATGGCCACTGTTGGGGCCTGGGCTTGTCTGACCTGACATACCAAGTGTGCTGCTGTGCCCTGGTGTGCTTGTGAAGGAAGGAGGTCTGAGCGAGACAGAGCTGTACTCAAGGGTTACCAGATGTCTAAAGGCCAGAAACACTAAATAAACTAAGTATCCATTCTTTTCGACCCAGCAATGCCTGCTCAGTGGTACAGGGGAGAAGGAAAAGGGTTTTCTCAAGTCTGAGAGGACCTGGCTGCAGCACAGAGCACTATGCAGGTTGATCTGGATTCTGCTGGAGCTGGCAGGGAAGGCAAGGTACACCGATCCGTTCAGCCTCACAGCATGCCTTTATCAGAGCTGGGTGTGAGCTGAGACACTCAAGATTTTCCCACTAGATTCTCCACCCATGACTCTGTGCTCATGATTGGCAGACTTTAAGATTTCTATATCAGGGTTAGAGGTAGGCGCTCTGAGGACAACAAACCAAACCAAATCTGGAAGGACCTCACACCAGGACCAGGCTCTTATCCAGTCCAGGATTAATTCAGAGCTACACCTCCTAAAGCTTTTGTGCTCAATATAGAGAAAGCCAAAGGTTCTTCCAGACCAGCAGAACAAAGATACTAAGGAAACTCAACGAGGCCCCTCTACTGTCGACTGCTGAGGGTTAATGTGCCTCAGGTTGCAGATGCATGAGCTGTGCTGGAACCTTCTGGAAAACACCTGCTACAGCAGGAGGGTGGCTTACTTTGAAAAAACACAGGAAACTAATTTGACAGACTCATTGCAACACAGAAACAAAAAACGCAAGCTATGATAAATAAGAACAATCCTAAACACATGGAGGGCAGCATTCTCGGAATGAGCACGGACATTACTTCCTAGGACATTACCTACAGACGAGCCAAGGCCAGGACCTGGGAAGAACCCAGGGCCCCCATCCTCAGCCCAGGTTCAATGGCTACTCAAAAGCTGCAGAGCACCTGAGGGTCTGTGCTACCTGTTACCACGTAAAAGCTGGACTTAGAAACTCCCAGGCAGGGAGGCTCAGTGTCCCTTGGAATCTACACTGCTATTTTTATAAATCTGGTGTGTAAATATGATTAAATGTACAATGAGCCGAGGGCAGAAGTCTTCAGAGTTAATGCAGATGCTCATGCACTTATGGGCGGACGAAGGTTAAAGCTGGGTTGTGTTGTGGGTTAAATGAAAGCATTTCCACCACTGATGCTCAGCACGGCCACTCTGACCACACCTCCAGTGGGCCGAGCGCTGCGAAGGGCAGTGTCCACCTCTCCCGAGTGTCCTGGTCACCGTGCAAACACACTCTGGCCTGAGGGGACATAGGACTGTGGCTTGGGTCATCACCCCGCCACAGTGGAAGAGTGCTGACGAGCCGCCTCGACACACTCCTTGCTCCATCTGCCTTCAGTGCAGGAGATGGCTGTCGTGGCTCCTTTGGACCCAAGGTCTTCTCAACATTAGGTCCTGGGTGACGTTCTGAGGAGTAATTAGTTACATATAAAACAATTAAGAAAACTCACTCTGCAGTGCCCAACTTGAAACAGTTTTGTCCTAGGCTGCGCAGGGCCAGAGGTTCCCTGGTCCCACGTGGCCTCACCACGTCATAGCTCCACCTTGACCCCCTTTATGAAAGGCAGGCCTGTGGGCACCCTCTTTTTATAATCCAAGTATTCTTCCCCAAAAAAGTGAATCAGCGAGATCTCCTCCTCTTCTGTACGATCACGGAAGAAGCGCCACACGGTCAGGGCATAGACCACGCCACAGATGGGATTACACAGCATCACCTGGCAGAGGAATCACAGGGTACTCACAGTCAGAGCAGCCCGCTGCCCAGGCACCTTCCCCCACACGACTCCTCCTAGAGCACTGTGTGGCTGGCAGCCACGCTCATGGCTGCACCCTTTATACCTGTCAGTGATTCCCTTCAGTAGGCGAGACCTCAGTTACAGTGAAGGGTCACAGGTTTCAATCACGGTAACACATCCCCTGCTGATGGAGGAGCTCATGCTGGTGTCTCCATCGCCCTGACGCCCGCCCACCTGAGCATACTTGCCAGCCTTGGCCCCGTGCCTCCTCCCCTCAGGGCCACACAAGCCAAGGCTACTCTACTATCTGAGCTGCCAATACACATCCTCACAGAGACCACTCTGCTCAGAAAGTAGGTGTCCACAAGTCAGAGAGGCTGTGTCTAGCCGCCTTTATACATGGCTTCTTACACACACACACACACACAACTTGCCTAACCTGGTCCTCCAGCCAAAAAGTCCCTCAAAGCTGAAAGCATCTCCAGCTCCTAGAAGCTTCCTTTGTCGCTGTGGAAACCACTAACCCAGCCCTACCCACTGCAGGCACACCCCCAACTCCTTAGCACACCCCTGCACTGTTCACTGAGAGCTTGCTGTGTTCCTAGCACCGTGCTAAGGCCCTAGCCCTCCACCCAACTGACCCGGCAGCAGTATTCCCACAGCAGTGTCCTGGCTGGTAGGGAAGACAAGGGAAGCCTCAGTGACCAGGCCCCGCCCATCTGTCAGCACAAAGTCTGTGCCCTCACACCAGGGCAGCCTTGATGATAAGTTTCTTAATCATCAGGGACAACCTTCTACTGAGCTGGAAATCAGCCAGTGTATCACCAGCACCATTCCAGTTAAGAGGATAAATCTGTGTTTTGTGTAAGGGTAAAGACTGTTGCAGGTAAGACTTATCTTCCACGCATGCGTGCAAGCACCTGCCCCCTCACACACCCAGGCAAACACAAGTACCAGGGCACAATGTAGAAAATACCCATTATCCAAAAAGGTATGAAAAATCTTTCCTCTCTAAAGCACTTAGGCACACACAAGCACTTAAGGCAAATTACATTAATCATCTCCCCTCCGTGTGTCCCCAGGGCAAGAGTAACATCATGACACCCATGACACATCTCCATCTCGGAAACACAAAGCTTTGAAAGAAATGCTAGTCACTTGCCCCTCCCACCCCATTATGGGGTCACCAGCATCCCCATGGCCCATGCAACACTGATGGGACGTCTGGGCCCCAGGTGATCTTCCCAGGCTCCAGTCACACTCTCTGGCTGAGCTGCTCTAGGACTAAGTATAGAATCCAGAGACAGCTGTCAGAAACAAGGGTTTGGTCTGCATCCCGAGCCAGCAACCCCCACCGCCCGCTCTCATTAACCCAGCAGGACCTTGACCTCATTTAGACCTATTTTTTGATGCAAACCCACTGAGCCACCAGAGGGTGGCTGAGGACACTCCCTCCCCAAAGCCTACCTTCCCTTGCCCAAGGTGTTCCAGACCCAAGTCAGAGTGGCAGAAAGGGACCCAATGCAGGGCAGAACTGTACCACTGTCACCAGAGGTCCCATGCCCAGAAGCAGGCAGCCCTAGGAGATGCCATCCAGGAAAGCAGTATGTCCATCTCTTCCCACTGCTGGCCACTGTCTGCTTTTACCCCCACCCCCCAGTTCCCAGCATCCCCGGTTCCCTTGCTCCTTATCTAAAGCTCCCCCCCTCCAGGTGGTCCACCTCTGTGCTCCTGGAAGCTGTAAGATAGACCACTTGCCTGCCTGTGAGCTTTCCTTTTAAAGGATAAACTGTCCTCAAGTTCAAAACAAATAAAGCAATTAACTCAAAACAACGTCCTGATTTTACCTGTAAAACATGGCAAAACTGGATTTGGTCTCCAGCTTTTAGAGTCACCTGTAACCCACGGGGAGGAAGCACACGAGAAAAGCAGTCTGTGCACACACTTAGACATGGTGGCTTTACAGTGTGCCAATTACACGTCAATTTAGGAAATGTAAACAAGTCAAGTGGCCTAGATAGGAGGGTTACAAGGTCAAACTTAACTTAGGCCACATAGCAAGACCCTGTGTCAGGACACCAAAAAGAAAGAACCTTAGAAAACTACATTCCCAGGAGAGCAGCGTCAACTCCGGTACTATACCTGGGTTCCGATACTCCAGTAAAACCAGCCCACATAGGAGGGGTGCCGGCACCAAGCGTACACCCCACTTGTCACCAGAGTGTGGGTGTCTGACTTTTCACTCTGCACCACATGATTGAAGTTGGAGCCAGCTGTAAACATGGCAGCTTTCCTCAGGCATTCTCCGAAGACCACCATCAGCAGCCCGGTGGCACTCAGCCAGGTAATCTGCTTCAGTTCTGCAGAACGAGACACGAGGGACAAAGAGAGAGTGGGGACACTGGGGTGGCGATTCCCCCTTCACTGTTTGAAACAAACCTATCCCCTACCCCGGGGCAACTGGCACCTGTCACACATTAAACTTGATAAGAAAACCCCCAACCCCAGGGCCACCAGTTTCCCAGCACCAACACATGAGCTGTAAGCTGCTCGCCCTGCCTGGGCGGACTGGTTCTGTTCTTCCCTGATGAATAAGGGCTGCTGAGAGAAGCAGAGATGGTCCTGGGTCCCAAAGTCAGCCCTAGGACCCACATCTGGCTTTTGGGGAAGTTTAAGTGTGCTCTGAATTCAGAGGATGTTTATAATAAAATCGTGTGAAATGTTCATGTTACGGAAAGTGTTCAGGCCCCAGATGTCATCTAGACCGATGGCAAAGTTAAGATCCAGGTGTGGCTCCGTCTTAGGTAGCGCCCTGCGTTATGCAAGGCTTAGAGCAAAATGTCCATGTCCTGGATTCAAAATCCAGAAGCAGAATTCTCCAGCGAGTGGAGCCTGTCCTTTATAAATAGCTCGGGGAGAGGAGCTCAGGGAGAGGAGCTCAGGGAGAGGAGCTCAGGGAGAGGAGCTCAGGGGAGATTAGACCCGGGAGGTGAGTCAATGTCATCACCCTCTCTCCCACACCAACCTGGCCAAAAGATGTTCTCAAGCGTGAACTCTATCCAAGAAGACAGGGCAGCTACTGTGTACTCCAGACTGTGATTCAGGAGGAAGGAGTCCAGGGACAGACTTTTGGGGTTATTGACAGCTGTCACTAAGTACTCAGAATAGTGGAACAGGGACAGCGAGCACACGTACCTATTTAAAAACAAAACGGAAGAGGTAAAGCAGGCAAGAGAACCGAGTTAGGCAAAAGCAGAGGCCTGGTCCGCTCAACTGCCCCAAACTGGCATGTGGCGCTAGCATCACCCACCTGGGTGACACCAGGCGCACGCGCAGGTCACTCCTTCCCTCTCCAGCAGGCACTAGTGTGGTTCCCTGGTGCTGTTATGTTTCTGAATGTCAGACAAAACTAAAAAAATCTCCATAGGCGAAGGAGAAACTATGGTCCCTTTACTCCTTTAATATGACAATTTCACATGTTAACATGAGAGGGGAGGTATCAACAAAGTAGTGACGCATGTGGGAAACAAAAGTCAACAGAACTAAAATAATTCCAGCAAAGAAGGGTTAGATGGCTCAGCATACTGACAATAGGAGATAAAGCTTTTTACCTTGAAGTTCATGTCCAAGTCAGAGGCTAGAAGGCTCAAGGGACTGAACTCATAGTGTAGGGGAAAGTCCTACACTGGCTGTGGGGGGAGCACTAGCCGGGACCTAATAGAAACCGAGACGGAAAAGGCTTAGAAGACTCCGGGAGACTGGCCCCTGCCCATCACCGCGGACCTGCACCCCTTCAGGGAACGGCTCATCACAGCAACTTCGGGTGATGGGCCCTCTGGAGAGGGTACAGGGAGACCCGTTTCCATCCACCACAGACATAATCCACCAACATGCACAGTCGTGTTCACGAGGTTTGAAGTGTGGGGATTCGGGGGAGGCAGGAGGCTGCTTCTTCAGAATCCTAACCAGCCTCCTGTTCTGTCAGAGCCCAGCCGGGGATGAGGAGAGGCCACTACTCGCCCACTGCTGCCAACCCTCACACCTCAACACCATCTACTACAGCTCCCAAAGTCTCTCTTACCAGCCAAAGTGATTCCAAGAGGACTGGCTGAAACTTAGCAGCACACCGCAGCCAAACACAAAGCCAAGGAAACAAGCTCTGATGGCTATCTGAAACACACCCAAAAAGGCCTCAGTCACCAGGTGTTCCATCTGCAGAGCTGGAACCCGGGCTGCGGTGGACTATCCTGCATTAGTAAGGCCCTCAGTGGGCAGGGTCCATTTGCTCAAGAGATAAAGAGGATGAACTGCTTAGGTTCAAACCCTGTTCTTACCCACCCGGCTCTAGCCTTGGACAAGTTGCTTAAATAGATGGTTTACCCATCTAAGCCATGAAAATAACAGCAATGCTGTATTTTAGGGCAGCATAGAGGACTCACCATAGAAGGCACCTAAGAATAACTCATTTTAACAGCCACGATAACTATTATTACTACTAGCAACTGCAGGGCTAACCACGGAGAAAAATGTTTAAGCCCAGTTTATGGTTGATACTCTCAAGTCAAAGACTCCAACTCTGTGCCCCGCGGGGAGTTTGACCAGCAGGTAAAATACCACACCTGGCTGAATTAAAATTTCATGGGTTAACTCACTTCCCACCTAATGCGCATCTGCTTAAGCTGTTGATCGGCAGGAAATGCACTTAACACTCACAGCTAGAAGTGGGTCCCTCCTGTGACCTCAACTTATGGTTGACATACAAGCGGGGGGGGGGGAGCATCCCTGCGGCGCAGGGGGTCGGGTAAACCGACCACCAATGGGCTAGGTAATATAATGTTGCTTTAACACACTCCCGCTAGACTAGCTCCCATGCCTGTTCCCCGCCTGCCCGGTCCCTGTCCCCAGGTCCATCTACCCAGCCCTGCCTGACGGATCCTGGTCCCTGCGTCCAGTCTACCCGGTTCTAATGTACCTGGCGCACCTACCCTGCCCCGTCCCTGACTGATCGGTTCCTGATCCCCGTCGACCCCGGCTCATCTGCCTGGACCCGGCCCGCCGTGCTCCGGCGCAGCCAGCTAGCTCTGTCCTGACTGGTCCGCACCTACTCCGCCCACCCAGCCCGAAGCCCGCCGGGTCCCGGTCCATCCGTCCATCCCTGTCCAGATCTACCGGTCCACCCCGACTCCGATCCGGGTCTGGAGTCCCGGTCTACCGGTCCATCCTGTCCGTCCCGCCCTGTGCCTGGTCCGTGTCCGGGTCAGCCGGTCCACCGGTCCCGCCCGCCCGCCCGCCCGCCCGCCCGGTCCCGGTCCCTCCGCACCCAGCCCGCACCTGGTAGCGAGGCGGCCGGTAGAGCAGCAGCAGCAGCGCGTTGAGTCCGGCCACGTAGAGCGCCAGTCCGGTGCGGCCCTGCAGGCCGGCGCGCGTGAGCAGCGGCAGAGCGAGCACCGAGGCGCCCAGGAGGAAGGTAGCGAGGCTGAGGCGCGCCTCGGAGCCCGGCGGAACCCGCGCCGCGCAGCCCGCCATGGCGCAGGGCGGCGGAAGAGCGGGCGGCGGACTAGCGGGCCGAAGCGCCGACTGTAGCCGGGGAAACCCGAAGGCCGCGCCTGCGCACTGCACCGCCGACGCCGGCTCAGGAAGGGCAAGTGCCCGGAGCTGTGCGCCGCCGGCGAGGTCTCGCGAGACTGACTGCCGCGGCGGCTGCGGGCCGGAATCGGAGCGGGCGGCGTGCCTCGCAGGCCCCGCCCCTCAGGCCCCGCCCCTCGGCTCGGGACAGCGTGACGTCGCAGAGGGGCGGGCGACGCAGGAACCCGGAAGTGGCCCCGGCGCTCTGCAGAAGTTCGTCCCAAGTTTAGAGCCCAAGAGACAACTGGGCGTCACCGGCCGCTGGCTCGCACGCTTCGGGGCTCGCATTCGTGGCCTCCCTGAAATTGGATCGCCCTCTCCCTAAGTGGGGTGCGAGTTACCTTAGGTGGCGACATTCTGGAGGATTTTCCTGGACCCGTATAGGTTGTCTGTGTGTTTTCCATGCTGCCTGTAATGAAGATGGGCGTGTTAAGATCAGAAGGTTTTCACCATTTTTATCATTTTAAAGCTATACATTTGTACATCTGTGGATTTGTACATCTGTATGAGGCACAGCACAAGGTCGTTTGACCGGGTTGGAATCCTGGTGTTTTATAAAAAGAGACCAAGATATGTCTGTTAGAAGCACGGTATGGTGAGGTGTGGGAGGCGTGCCTCCGTAGACCCATGCTCAGGCGTCCCTTCCCCTGAGGTGCCAGCCTTACGACGACGGTAAAGTGTAGAATAGAGTTTATTTAGGGCATGGAAATGGGAGTAGAGAAGGGATTAGAGACAGAGAAGGAGAGAGAGAGACAGAGGAAGGAGGAGGAGAAGGAAGAGAAGAGAAGCCGGCCGGAAACACGTAGAGAGAGCGGGGTGAGAGAGAGAAAAGGGGGTCAGGGAGAGAGTCAGGATAAGAGACCGAGGAGGGGCGAACAGCCCCTTTAATAGTAAGCCAGGCCTATCTGTTGCCAGGTAACTGTGGGGCGGAGCCTAGAATACTAACAGATCCAGCTCAGAGAGATCATCTGCCTCTGCCTCCTAGTTGATGGAATGGAAGGCACAGACTGCACTCTGCCTTGTTTTGCTTTTGAGACAGTGTATCCTCTGTAACAGCCCAGGGCAGCCCCGAACTTTCTAGATATCTGGAAAAGACCCTTGAACTTCCTTCTGCTCCTTCAGTCTCTCCCCTCATGAAGGCTAGAATTTCAGGTGTGAGCCGTCACCCCAGATTTTATCTGAGGCTAGAGAAGTCAGGGTCATGCCTTCTAACCGAGGGCTTCTTGTGTGATAGGCTAGATGTGGGACCGGTTTGGTCTGAGTCCAGGAGAGAGGCTCTGGGTCAGGAGGGCTACAGGGCAGGCAGGCTGCATGGAAGGCCCCAGGAACTGCCGGTACTTGCCAGCCGCTGGAAATGGGACCCCACTGAGGAGCCAGGAGCTGGTGCTGGACTTGAAAAGCAAGGCCAGGAGGAGCAAGCCTAACCAAGATGAGAGACAGGGCCTGGCAGGGCTGTTGTGAGCCTTGCATGTGTGTAGCTCAGCAGCAAGTCCTGGCCTGGCAGGAGCCCTGATGTATGGGCACGTGGATGGAGACGCTGGGCTGCTATCACAGGTTCCAACATTCTGCATCTCGTCTTGGTGACTTCAGGCAGGTGACTCCTGGGAACCTTGCCTTCCTGTAAACTGTGTTGGACTGACGGTTGTCTGCATCCTACTTTGTTGAAGTGGCCCAGCCTAGAGTCATCTGACCAGAGAATCCTCTGGACACACCTGTGAGGGATCGTCTTGATTATAACTGATGTAGGCGGGCCCATTCCTTGGCAGGTGCTCCTGGGTACATAAGAAAGCTAAGCATGGGCAAGTAAGCAGGCCATAGAGCAGCGTCCTCTGCGACTTCTGCTGAGCGCGAGACAGAGACCTGGAAGAATAGCACCAGGATAATCAAACCACACACACACACACACACACACACACACACACACAACCAAATAAGGTGTTCTAGTCTCCTTTCTGTTGCTACGCTTAAATGCTAACCAAAGGAACTTGAGGAGGAGAGGGTTCGTGGCCTAACAGCTGAGGTCATAGTCCATCCCTGAGAGAAGTCAGGGCAGGAACCATGAAGAAGTGCTGCTTCCGGGCTGGCTCACCCGCTCATATTTTAGCTAACTTTTTCATCCGGTCCAGTATCCCCTGCCTGAGGAATGCAGTCCCCACAGACACTTAGGCAAGTCCTCAATTAGGTTTCCTTCTCAGATAACTAGGCCGTGTTAATTTGACTCTAAAGCCAAGCAAGACATAAAGGTGACATCTGTGGCACCATAATGGCAGGAGGGCCTGGCTTTTAATGTTACAGGGCTGAGAGCAGGAGTCTGGGCTACAGTCTTGTTTCTAGAGGCCTTCCCAGACTCAGGACACATCAGAGCCACTAGAGGGTGCTTCTTGCCCCTCACTCGAGGGAGGGCTCTCAACTCTGAGGCACAAAACTCTCTCTGGCTGAAGCCCCTCCTTAGGCCTTTGCAGGCCCTGAGCTTTTGATCTCCACTCTTAGGCACCAAGCAAAGTGTAACTGACTAAGGGCTGGGGGTTAGGAGAGCTTGGGCAACTCCACCCTGTTTCCTGGTCATCTCCCCCAGGCTCCAGCCCTAACCTAGAGGCAGGAGAAAGGAAAAGGCCTGCTCTGCCAGATGGGGTGCACTCCAGGGGATGGGGACTTTTAGGAATTGCTACTCAGTCAGAGCCCAGAAATCATAGTGGAGTGCTGAAGGAGAGGGCAAGCAGGCATATCTATACACATCTGGCCATGTGTATACCCAGGGAAAAATTCACACAGAAAATGCATATACCCAGTAAAACAGTTTCATCAAAAGAGTGTCTGTAGCCAGAGAAGCAGTCACACATCCAGAGTGCGTACAACCAAAGATGCAGTCCTATTGGACAGCGCATATGCTCAGAAACAGCCATACAGCAAGCACACACAAAGAACAATGTACCTAAAGAAACAGTTATACACAGAGAGTGCATATGCCCAGAGTCACACAGGGAACATGGGATACATCACCCAGGGATACAGTCACACACAGAGGGATACACCCAGATACGCAGGGAAACAAAGGCTTTTCCCATAGGAGAGGAGTGGAGTCTGATGGAATGGACTCACTTTGTACCCAGAGCGAGGGTCGGAAAGGGAAAATGCCCAGTTCTGGGATGCTCTGCTTGTCTTTTCCTGAAAGGAAGCATTTGAATGTGTTTTGTCCTGGGAGCTTCCAGGCAGGCAAGCACAAAAGGACCTCTTTCTCAAGCAGTAGGATCCCTCTGCAGCCCACACCTCACCTCCCCCATCCCTAAAGGCCACCATCCAGGCCAGCAGCCTTCCTGCCTGGGCCCAGCCAGAGGAGCTCTCCTTTTGAGTCCACTCAATGGGGCTGGAGACATGTACTGATGACACACATGCACACGTATGTAAGTAGCTACAGGAAGTTGCAGGTGATGTGTGGTTTAACAGAGCGGGTTGCTTTTGATATTGGGGCACGTGTTTCTGCGAGTGGAGGCCAGAGGTGAGTTGAACCCCACCCCACCCCAGGAACTGGGGTTAAAGGTGGTTATGAGAGGTCTTCTACAAGAACAGTATGTACTCTTAACCATTGAGCCACCTCTCCAGCCCCCAGCATTTTGTTTCTTTTCTTTTCTTTTCTTTTCTTTTCTTTTCTTTTTTCTTTTTTTTTTTTTTTTTTTTTTTTTTTTTTTTGGGTTCCTCTGTGTAGCCCTGGTTGTCCTGGAACTCACTTTGTAGACCAGGCTGGCCTCGAACTCAGAAATCTGCCTGCCTCTGCCTCCCGAGTGCTGGGATTAAAGGCGTGCGCCACCACGCCCGGCTAGCATTTTGTTTCTTAAGCATCACGGTTTGATTGAGCAAGAGAGACTATGAAGAGCAGAGTAGAGTAAGCCCAAGGTGGGCGCAAAGATGCATGGAGGAGACAAACATGGTCACTTCACACAGGCACATACGCAAGCAGCTCACCACACAAAATCCCCTGGTGAAAGTTGGCTCCTGTTGTCCAAGCCTAAAGCCAAGCAGGGGAAAAGCCCCGGAAGCTCACATCCCAGTCCTTTGCTGAGTGTCCCCCTCCCCCTCCCCTCCCACAGCCCCTGGTTATTCAAGGCCTCTGACCTGCACAGAGTGCACGTGGAAGCCTGGAAGCCGAGGGCAGTGAGTCTGCCCAGTGTGGCTATAGATCTCTGCCGGAGACAGCCCGGTTTTCCAAAAGAAGGTATTCCGACCTCAGGCCCAGGCTGAAGGAATGAAAGCATGTCTTTCCAGCCTGGCAAATGACGCGTGATTTATGAGCTCATCAGCTCACGGTGCATAAGTCATATGCGCACAAAAGGGCCGGGTAAATATTTAAAGATTAGAGCCCGCTCAGGGGAGACACAAAAGGCCAGGACAAAGACGGTCTCTCTGAACTCACTCTTTCTGAGCTGGGCCCGCCTGGCCAGTGTCCACACTCTCACTGAAGTCCCTGCCTTTGTCGCCTGAAGGGCCCTTGGCTGCTGGGCTATTGGAAGTCTCAAAACTTCTAAAGAGAGTTAAAGAATTGCAGCCTCTCCAACCCCATCTGCAGACAATCGCCTGAGTCATTTCAGGGCTTCTGCGGCGGCTCTGGTAGTTAATTACACACAGCAATCACTTCTTCGCCCCACTTTGTGACACATCTGCAGAGAACAGGCTTCTTCCAGTTACCACCAGCACCCACACCAGTTTGTGCCAGGCTCATCATCTAGCATTGGTTTGAAGCTGGCAGTGCAGGAATAAAGTGCCTCCTACGAGGACCCTAGGCTGCTGGCTCTCAGGGTGGGAGGTGGGACTTTTTGGGGGGAGACTTCAAATCCCCGCTCCACTTTGTTTTCAGACCTGTGTGTGCTTTTTGCCAAATTTGAGAAATGGAATGAGGAAGGCACAAAGTCACCGGGCCCCTTTTCCTAACCCTAACCCTAACCCTAACCCTAACCCCCAAAGTGTGAGAAAGGGGGGAGAGTAGAGGTGGGCCGAGAGCTCCCAGGAATTCTAAGAGGAACTTTTTTTTTCCCCCTTGCATGAGCAGAAGGGGCCTGGGTTTCCCTACTCCTCCTGGGCCTGTGCTCCTTTCTAGGGGCCTTGGGGACCCTGAGCGCTAAAGATGGAAAGGGAGTTGGTGACCTACATCCCTGTTTGCATAAGCAGGGTTTCTAAGTTGGTCCATGACCTTCCAAGCAGTCCAAGTGAGAGTACTTTACACAGCTTGCTCAGAGAGGACAAAGTGAGCAGCCATCTCTACTCACCTCTGGGAAAGCTCTCTTCTGGGTGGGTCTGCCTGTGGATGCAGGTAAGACATGCTCGGAGCACCAGTCCTCAGCCTGCATCTCATTACCTGTCATCTTTTCCAGTGACCTTGCAGGATGCAAAGGTCTGAACTTAGTGGGAGAAGGGGATGCCTGGAGGAAGATACAGAGAAGAAAGCTACCCTAGTGGATGGACTAGGGCTTTTTTCAGAGCTCTGGGAGAAGGGAGTGGGGAGAAGGAGGGGGGAGGGCCCCTCCTGGACGTGATCTTGCCCGACCCTCAACCGCAGGAGCAGACTTTGGGAGGTGTTTTGTAGCAACGTAAGAAGGAACCTCAGAGATGTCCGCACAGACAGAGACCCCTGTCCAAAGACTGTCCTACGGGCAATGGGAGGCACCGAGGGGCAGGCCTGTTAAATAGATCCTAGCAGACAGAGCGCAACCATTGAGAATCCGGACCCTGCCCATGGCGGGCCTCACTTCCTCCAGCCAAAGCAGAACTTTGCACTGGCGCATTTTGTGGTCAATTTTCCACTACCTAAGAAACATTTAGCCACCCACGTGTGCTGCCCCACCCAGTGCGGCCGCGATCCCTGGGCATAGGTTTGTGAGGGAGTGATGGCCCAGACAACCCTGGGTACTGGGGTGCGGGCGGGGGTCAGAGAAGCCAGAGAAGGGGACTTTATAGTGACCCTAATTCTGGAGAGGGGGCGGGCCCAGTGCCCGGTACCCCGCGGTGCGTCGGGAGAGCAGTGCACAGCACCATTGGTTTGCTAATGCACTGGACTGAAAGGCGAGGGCAACAGTTTCTGGGGAAGTATTGTAATTACAAGACAAATTGCCCCGCTGCTGGCTTGGCTTGAGAGCAAGAAGGGTGGAGAGGACCCGCCCAGGTGAGGCGCGCGCCTGGCCTCCCTACAGATGTGCGGCAGCTGGAAGCCCGTGCGCCACGGGACGCCGGGAGTTTGGCCCGGAGAAGGCGGACGCGGGCGCCGCTTTGTGCGCCCGGCACAATGCCCTTAACACTCGGCTGCTCCTTTTGTGCGGTGCCTCCCGCCCGCCTGCCCCGCGGCGCCTTTGTACCGCGCCGCCACAGCCCCAGCCGTAGCTACTTGCAAGGGGGCCTCCGGGGCAGGCTGGCCCGAGTGCTTTAAAGCTACCCGGCGCGTGGCAGCGCTCGCCACTGGGCTTCAGTCCCATCACCAGCCCAGGGCCTAAACCCACTCAGACCCGGCCCCCCCTCCCTAAGGCGGGGGGGTGGGGGAGCGGCAGGAGAACGTTCCAGAGTTGTGGTCGCCTTTCTCTGGGCCTGAAAGGGGGGAAGGCGGGGCTCGATTCTCCACGCTGCTAGGCGTTTGAGAGCCATAGACGAGGCCCATCAATGCCCGGAGCGAGGGCAAGTGGAGGGAGTTAAAAGGGTGCCCGATCTGGGGGGCATCTTGACCCAGCAATATCCTCTTGAGGTCTCACAGAGGTCTCTTCCTCCCCATTATTTGGCCACAGAGGATGCTGCACGACTTGGGAGACAGTTCTTCACAGGTACTGTCAGGAACACTAACTAGTTCAGTCTCCTGCTCCCCCAAACTAAGACTAGGAGAGTGTAAGAAAAGGAGTTATTTAGGTTTGAACACGAGATTTTCTCCGGAGGTCAGTCTTCTTGTTAGTCACAGTGGAGAGTCAAACTTCCCTGGTCCAGTTGGAGCTTGGAGACTGCAGCCCTGCTGAAGGGCCAGCCTACCCTAGAGCAGATGTTCCCAGAGCCTCCTTTGCTGGACTTCCTCTGTCCCCATAACGTGGACAGTGGAAAGGTGTACAGAAACCTACAGTGTAGTCTGAACTCTCCCCAGAGCATCAGAGGTCCCCATTACCACTCATTGAATTTAGCAGAAGGTCCACAGGATCTGAACCCCAGTTGTGAGCGGTGTCTCCGGCTCTGTCTTTCTTTCTCTCTGCTCCCCACCATATCTCCAGACAGGATTTCTCCTGGCTGTCCTGGAATTTGTTCTAAAACCAGGCTGGCCTTGAACTCAGAGATTTGCCTGCCTCTGAGTACCGGAAGTAAAGATGTGTACCCCTGCACATGGCTCAGATGTTTTCTCTTAAGAGACTGGTCCTTCACCAGATACCTGGATACACTGGGCTGGGGGTGGGGTGGCCTGCCTCCCAGCTACAAGTCTCTATACTGGGTCCTATCAGTCAACAGTCTATTCCCTCACCGGGTCCTTGGAAGGAGGAGGCCTGTTGTGGCCCTGCAGGCGGGCTGCACGCTTTAATGGGACACATGTTGCTGCGTGGCCCCCACAGGCCCTGCTTGTGACTGGCTTTGAGCAACCACAGGCAGAAAATTGCTACATTGTCCTGACATTAGGGCGACTAATTCAGCATCTCAGCGTGGCCAGAGCGTGAAGGGAGCAGAAAAGCATCACTGGCCAGCATCCTTGCCTCAGCATCTTTATCAGGCCTCAGGACACCCAGAGCTCCACCATCAACATTTAGGACGGGCCCCAGCTCACAAAACTCCCCGCCATAGCGGAGGACCACCAGGAGAATGCTGGCTAAGAAGCAGCCAGGACTTGGCAAGCAGACACAGTGGTGAGGTGCAGAACCTACAGGTGCTGGCCCAACAATGCCTGGAGAGGATGGATGGGCTTGGGAAGAGACTGGAGCAGTAGTGAGTCAAGGGGGGCAGGGGAGGGAAGCCAGAAAGCCAGAGGCAGCCTGGGCTATTGGAAGGGGCCCCTTTCTGTCCCTTCCCCCCTCTGAGTTTTTCTAGTTCCTAGAGGTCCATTGACATGTAAACGAGGTACCCTATAAAGGCAATGCAGCCCACTGCCTGTGTGAACATCACAGCATGGGCACCGAGCCCACATCGAGGGGCAGCCTCAGTGGCCCAGCCAGCAGCTTCCGAAAGGTCTGGGGTCCTTAAGGGTATGGGGTGAGAACCCCTGGAAGTAGGAACCCCTGGGTTGGAGGGAGTGGAGGCCTGGAGAGCTGTGGCCTTCCCTCTAAAAACTACTTACTGGCTTGCCCACAGATCTCCAAGCCTCTGATGGAGAAGAAGCGCCGTGCACGCATCAACGTGTCACTGGAGCAGCTGAGGTCTCTTCTGGAGAGACACTACTCACATCAGGTAAGGCAGGAGAGGAGGGGAGTCCTCAGTCCATTCCCTCCCCAGATGCCCGGTAAGAGCATCTTTCTACGGCTCCGCAGATACGGAAACGAAAACTGGAGAAGGCTGATATCCTGGAGCTGAGTGTTAAGTACATGAGAAGCCTCCAGAACTCACTGCAAGGTAGTGACGATCCATGGTGTGACACTGGAAGGGGCATGTGACAGCTGGCCACAGGGGATTGCTGAGGCGGGAGAGCTGGCCATCAGTCTGCCTGTGCTACAAAGTGATATCCTGGGGTGGGGTGGGGGATGGGTAGAGAGGAGCGCTATGGTGGACAGCTAGGTTAGGAGGGTCCATCACCTAGCTGGGGCAGATGTAGGGAAGGGAAGCTAAGGCCTGTCTGGACGTGGGCTTGCAGGCGCAGTGTGAGTGGGTCTGCCCCATTGAGGAGACCATCTTATTTCTTGTCTTTATGCTTCTCTCCCTTTTCTTTCCTCCACACCTCTTCCCTTCTACTTCCTTCTCTCCTCCACACCTCTTCCCTTCCACTCCCTTCTCTCCTCTCTTCCTTCCTCCAGGACTCTGGCCAGTACACAGTGGGGTGGACTACCCGTCCGGCTTTCAAGGCGGCTTGCCTGACGTGAGCCAGAGGCTTCAGCCCGGAGAGGGCGACAGCGGCCTGCGCTGCCCCTTGCTGCTCCCGCGCAGGGCAGGCAGCACCACGGACAGCGCCAACCCACAGGCTGCCTCTGTTCTCAACCCTTGCCTCCCGGGCATCTGGGCCCCTAGTCGCGCTGCGGGTGGCTCCCACTCCCCGCAGCCCCCACTCCCTCTCCCTGGAGGTCTCCTTGAGTCTTCCACCGACGTTCTGGCACCACAACCTGAATCAAACTGCCAGGCCGGGAGTCCGAGACCCGGGTTTAGCGTTTGGCGACCGTGGTGAGACCTAGGCAAGGATTTACACTCAAGCCCTCTCCCCCCCGCCCCCATCACCTTGCCGTCTAGTCTGGGGAAACTATTTTGGGGCACCCATGGTGACTGCAGGGACTCTATCAATCGGTGGCCTGGGGGACTGCAGGAAATCCACGGAACCATTGGCGAATCGGGTCTAGGTGAATTCATCCCCTCCAGCCCCACCCACTCCATCCAGACCAGATCTCCACCTCCCGCTTCTAGAGAAGATGGGAGGGGACGGGTGAGCTGTACCCCTTTCCCAGGGACCCGGGGCTGGCAGCCCGCCCCTGCCCCCTCTCCACGACTGCGTCACGGTGAGAAGGTCGCGGTTGCTAGCCACACAGAGCGGACCCCTCGCAGCGAGGAGAATCGCTGCCCCGCCCTGGCCCATTCAACCGGCCTCGGGCGCTCGGTTCCCACCGGCACAAAGCGCGCCGGGCCCCGCCCCTTCAGCGAGGGGCTCCTATCCTACCACCACCCAAGACCCTCTCACTACCATCGCAACCCATCACCCCCTCTGCACCGGTCCCATACTGCTGGCGCGCTCTCTCAGGCCCTCAACTGCGCAAATACCTATGGCTGCGGCGTAATGGCGTGGAGCATTAGATCCGCCCAGAAGGTACTTGCATGCCCCACGCCTCGCCTCGCCACAATCTAGAGTCCTGGGTCCCACCCATCCCTGCGTAGCACTGCTGAGACCTGAGCATTTTGTGTTCTGCAAAGACCACTTTAGTGCCTTCTGAGCCCTAGACTCGAAATAAGAGCCTGTTAGTTACCATGCTCTTCGACTGTGTTGGGGAGAGGGCTCCTGTTGTGGACCAGTCTGGGGTCCAGTTCGAAATCCCAGAATTTCTTATTACTAATATACAATTATGAATAAAGACTGGGCATGAATACAGAGACTGAGACCTGAGTGCACCACAAATATCAACTGACTACGGGGTCATTTCAAGTTTGGGGCGACTCTTGCCCTGCGGGTAAATTTGCCGGTCTTCTCAGCATTCTTTACAACTTGGCTATCCCACCTTAACCCACGCCATCCCACACGCAGGCTCTTTGGATCAAGGATGAGTGCAGAAGTTCCAGCTGTGACCATCTCAAAGTGGCCTCTGGTCAGCTACCCAAGTGGTAAGAACGCCAAGATTTTTTTCTGCTACCGCCAGGTGGCGGCCTCTCAGCGAGGACCAGACAGAGCCGCCTGGGAATTTCAGGGGCACCAGAATGTGTCAGAAGGCCAAGGATCTCACAGGGCACACACCCAGTCCTAGTCCTGAATCAAGTTCACAGAGGGGGTCGAATCCTAGCCCTTATCACAGGTGCCACCTGTGACAGAGGAGCATGGACTTTGGGGTCCACACGCTGCTTCCTACTGTTATGGACTCAGGTCTGTCTCAATGGCCAGGTGGGACTGCACCACCTGCTTGGAGACATGGCAAGTCCAAGGGAACATACGGGCCTAGGCTTCAGGCTCTAGATGTAGCGAGACTTGGGGAGCAGGTGGTTGGCCCTGTGAAAACCGGTTTCCATGAAACCAGCCTCAGAAGGCTGTATGCAAACCATGAGGAATTTTTTATTGGGTCCTGTACAGAAAAGAAACAGTTTTGTTTTGGTTTGGTTTTTTCCAAAAAAAAAAAAAAAAAAAAAACACAAATCCCTGCCTCGGGGCTGGGTGGTGGTATAGAGAGAGCTCTTTTAGCAGGGCCAAGGTCCTTACAGCTGTCAGCAAACAGGGAGGCTGGACTTCGAGTGCAAAAGAGCCCTAGGTGCCTACGGCTCTCTGTTCAGGGTTTGCCCTTAAAGTTTTGTAAAAATTAGGAGTGACTTAGGGGGACTATGTCCCCATTACAAGTATTGCCATTGAATATAAAAACACAGAGTGAAACCCAAGTGGTAAATTGGTCATTTGAGACCTGTGAGAGAGACAGTGGCTAGCTGGTGGCCTCTGCCCCTGTATGACATGTCAGTCCCTGAAGGCACAGCAGCAAATGGCCAGAGGCAGCTTCTCCCAAATCCAATCATGGACCACAGTCCCCTGCTCTGCTCTTCTGTGGCGGCTGATCTTTCACTTAGCCAGGGATAACAGACCTCTGAGGCCTAGGGTAGGCCAGTCCTCCACCCTCATCCCCAGCTGTGGTTGGAAATCTGTCTGCAGAGGGAGAGGAGACAGGCCTGGCCGCCACGTCTCAAGGAGAACAAGGAGACATAGGCTGGCTCTGTGCTGGCCTTAAGACTATCTCCAGGTCCCAACACAGAGGGTCCACTGTCTGGTGACAGCTCTACCCCTGTGCTCCCTGCTCCCAGTCTCTCCTGGGAATACCCATGTCCCTGGCACAGCCCAGACCCAGGAGAGAGCAAAGCCCTTCTTGCAGGGGAAGTGGGGTACAAGACACCCTTTCCAGGGACTTTGCCTGTGGGAGGCAAAGCTGGAGATGGGCACCGGGACACGAAAGTCCACTTCCACGAGCTTTGGTTCTCTGCGCTGGGCACCCGCAGCCTTCACAGCGGGACCACGGAGGTGGCCAACATAGTGGGAGACAGGCAATATGGTGGAATCTTGAGCATGGGGACACTAATAGGGGTCGAGGTGGCTGTTATATACCCATGGTGTTGTGCTTTAGCTAAAGTGGAGCTAGCCTCCAAGAGGGCAAAGGTCATTAAGACTGAGGGGCCTCAATCTGGGGCCCACGTGCTGAAGGCTGAACCTAACAAAGGGCCCTCACCACCTCTCACACCTGGTTCATTCAAGTGTGAGGGCACACAGGCCAGGAGTGCTCTTCAAACAGCCCTGAGAGATGTATCATGGTCAACCACTCTTGGAGATAGGGAAACTGAGGCAGGCCACACGGAACGCCTGCTCAATAGAACTTGTTTGGGCTCTGAAGACCCTTGTGCTTGGGGACGTTCTACATGCTACACCTTGAGGTGAGGCAGCGGCAGTGCGGGAAGTTGGATGCAGTCGTGACTTCCAGCTTAAGCTTCTCTAAGACCGTCCTTACTCATGGTGGTCGGGTCTCAGGGTTCCCTACGCCCCGGTCTAGCCTCAGAGCTGTACAAAAAGTGCAGATGCCACTCGCTACACAGGCACAGCTGTGCCCAGCAGCAGGTCCATGTCCTGGGCAGCCATCCAGGGTGGCCAGTCGTCCCTCCAGGCGACACCAGAAGGAAAGAACTGTAAGAGAGGCGCAGAGTCCACCATCCATTCACCCCGAGCTTAGGTGGCGCTTATTGGCGCCCAACACCTGTGGTGGCATCTTTGGCGCTGTGCCTCTTCATGGCGCCACGCTCTGCATGGCGTCTCTGGGAGACCTAGGACGCAGAGCCCAGCGAGTCCGAGTGCAGCGTGACGTAGCCCGAGGACTCGGAGGGCGAGCTCAGAAAGCTGCTAATGCTGCCGCAGCCCGCCGCGTGCAAGCCGCCGGGCTCGCCCCAAGACGCGCTCAGGCTGCTTTGCAGGGGCCCCACGTGCGCGCGCGCGGCCCGGCGTTCCTGGCTGCGTTGCGCACGGCCACCAGGGGGCGTGGGGACCTCAGCAGGCTCCGCGCCGTCGGGGGCAGCAGGGAAGGGCCGCGCCGGGGCCGGCACACGACGCAGAGCCTGCGGCTCGCGCTCGAAGGCTGTCAGCGCGAAGGCGTCCGGCAGTAGCGAGACCGACGCGGAGCGGGCGCCAGGCCCGGGGCGGCGACGCGGGCTGCCGGGAGGCGAGTCGAGGGCCCGACGTGGGCCGCCGTCTAGGGACGAGGGCTTCAGGGACAACAGGCTCTCGGCAGAGCGACGGCGCGGGCGGAATGGGGGCGCATCCTCGGCGAAGGCCAGCAGGCTCCCGCGCCGCCGGTCGGAGCCCGCGGGCAGCATTAAGTGTGCCAGTGCTGCCAAGTCCTCGCCCGAGCTCCAGCGTGGCAGGAAGGTGGGCAGCGGGACGGCTGCCCACACGTCGGCATCATCGTGGGAGAACCGCCGGGTGGGCGGGACCTGCGAGCACCCGGCCGGGCTGAAACAGGGCTGCCCTTCTGGAAACCCGCACCGATGCCTCCCCGCGCCCTGCAGAGCAGTGTGTGGGTCAGGGACAAGAGCCCCCTGGTTTGGAGAAGTGAGATTTGGGGCAGATGACAACCTCTCTGAAGCTGGGTGTTGGCTGAAGCTTGGGTCGGTTGGAGTGAAGGCTCATGGGAAGGTTTACAGCACATGACACCAATTGACCCATCTTCCAGAGCACGGGGAACATGGCCCACCCGTATAGGTTGTGTGAGAGAGAAGAGAGGGAAAGAGAGGAGGAGTGGAGAAAGGAGAAGAGGGGGAGAGAGAGTGCGAGGAAGAGGGGAGAGGGGAGGCGCCACAGACATATGAAGTTCCTCTGCTCTGCTTCAACCTACCTGCAGATACTGCATCCGATCCTCCTGCAATGGCCGCAGAGGGTAGAGCTGGGGTAAGCCTCCCTCCAGGGCAGAGAGTTCATACTTGGCCATCCTGTCCAGAGCCACGAAGTCACCTCCATAGCTGTAGTCAAGGGAGCGCTCCAATACCAGGTCGGGGGAGATGCTGCCCTCTAGACTGGTCTCTGCAGGACAGACAGAAAGAAGCATAGGACTGTGGACGGCATCGTGGAAGGCTTTAGGGAGTTCTCACAAGGAAGGGAGTAGTTTTCGAAAAGGGCAGGCAAGGATTCCAAGTTCAAATCCCAGCTATGGCACACTTTAGCTTTGGATCCGGAGTCTGCCATATTAAGCTAATTTGCTCGTCTGAGATTTAGGGTGGGAACTGCATGGGACTAAATACTCACACAGGCTGACGGCTCCTGGCACGAAGCACAAGTCAGCCTATGGTGCCGACTTATGTTGCCACAGGAATGTCTAGCGGTGGAGAACAGGGTCACCTAAGTACCATGCTGTGAGGGTATACCATATCGCTATTGTTCAGCTGACTCCGCCCCCAGCGATCTCACCCAGGTGCTGTCCTCCGGTGGTGTGTGTGTGTGTGTGTGTGTGTGTGGGCACCCTGAGGCCATCCTTACCATTGTCAGAATCCTCATCGTTGGCCATAAGGGCCACGCACTTCTCCCAGACTGCCTTGAGATCCGCCCGGTACCGATCGCAAGTCCAGAGGAACAGAGGCAGCAGCAGGGCCTGGGTCACGGAGCACCACAGGACGCAGAGCGCCATCCAGGGTGCTGAAGCATCAGCCCGCAGGCTACTGAAGCTCACCACCTGTGTGTGGGCACAGGGCTAGGCCTGACCCACAGGACCCCGACTCCCACAACATCCCTCCCAGACACGGTTGCCCCATCTGTGTGGCAGAGCACATAACCCACTGCCCAGAGGAAAAGAAGGTCTAGAAGGTGGCTGCGGAAAGCTCTGTGCTGCAGGAAGGGGCTAGCTGAGTGGCTGAAGGCAGAGGCTTGTGTCTACCCTGTGTACAGGTCAGCTGTGTAAATCGCTCCTCAGTGCTGCAACCTCATGGGTGTCCATGGGCCGATGTGACATGGGTTAGTGCCACCTGCTTCTATCGGAACATGCTAGGAGGAATAGGTCTCAAGTCTGCACTTTTCTGCCTACTCCTGTTTCTTCCTGAGCCACAGTTCTGACCCTACCCAGAAGCTCAAACCCCAGAGGAGACCCAGTAGTCAAAGGGTCTAACCGGATGGCCTTTAGGGCTATTACCAGGGTCCCCACATCTGCTTGCAAAGTGTTTAATGATGCCAAAACAGTTTTAAAAATGGGCAGATCATGTCTGTTCTGCAGTCTGTGTGATCCTTGGAAAGCACCAGAGTTTCTCTGGGGCTCTGTTTCCTCATCTGTGAAATGGGCTCAAACCACCCCACACTGCAGAAGGTAAGAATTCTTTTCTAACAGATTTTGTATAGTTCCTAAGCATTTGTGTTTTGCCCATATGTACGCATGTATGTACACTGTGTGCATGCCTATAGATGGTTGGTTGTGAGCCACCATGTGGCTACTGAGGACCAAACCCAGATCCTCTGCAAGAACAGCCAGTGTTTTAACTACTGAGCCATCTCTCCAGCCCTGAGGTAAGAATTCTCAGTACTGCTTATGATAAGCAGCGGGATCCATCAATGGCACCCACTTCCCAGCTCTAAGAAAATGCTGGGGTGGGCCCCCCACTCCCTCTACGGCCCCAGCCGTTTTTATAGTACCTAGCGGTTCTCAGGGCAGTTTCTTAGCCATTTTTATTGGCACAAGGACTAGGGGCATCCAGCCCCACTGTCAGAATGGGAGGAGACGGGGCCTGCTCGGAGCAGTGTGACTCTGAATCTGCCACTGAGTTAGCACCTCTCTAGGACTGGCCTGCAGCCACCTCAGGGATGCAACCCTCCTGGCTGTGAGCAGGCTGGCCCTGGCCTGGGCTCTGGTCTCTCCAGACCTTCTGGGGCAGGAGCTGTTTACTGAGTGTAGACTTCAGCCTAGCCCAGCTGGTCAGAAGAGACCAGGCAGCCTCCCTGGACTGTGGCTAGCAAGGCCTTCTTACAGCGAGTCTTTAATTTGACCTTCTCTGGTCCTTAGGGTAAAGCACAATATCACAGAGGGTTAGGGGCCTGCCCTATGCCAACTCAGTGTTCCCTACCTACCTATTGCACCCCGGGAAAGACCCCCTACAGTGTGACAAAAAGGTTCTAGCTGTCGAGGGTTCAAATCACACCTTTCTACCCTGACTTTGAACCTCTCTGGACTCTGTTTGCCAAATCCATAAAATGGGAGTGCTAACTGACAGCTCAGAAGTCAGGTTTGTCATTTCAGCCACCTGATGCCCAGTCCCCAGGCTGTCCTAGAAGCCACACCCCTGACAGGCTCCCTACATATCAACCCTCACCCACCAGCACAGGGAAACCCATGAGGCAGTCATAGATGACCACAATGGTGGCCACCAGGCCCGTGATCTGTAGCGAAGTTCTGGCAGGCTCCGAGCCGTCAATGGAGGAGCGACGCTTGCCCTGTGCGTCTTCCACCACGATGGTGGGCACGGTGAAGGTGCGGCGGTCAGCCCGGTGGCCCGCCTGTGTGGCCAGCGTCTGGAAGAGGGCAATGGCCGTGCAGACCACGCCCATGGCCACGCTGCCTCCCACCAGCAGCAAGAAGCAGACGCCGAAGCCCAGGCCAATCTCGGCCACAATGAAGCGGCAGCCATGGGTGTAGAAACGCTGGCTCGTGTCGTGCCAGCCAACGGCAGGAAGGGCCGACAGGATGAAGGACACCATCCAGATACCCATGACTGTGTGCACCGCCTGCTTCTTGGCATTGCTCAGCCTGGCAGGGAGCAGGGAAGGATAGAGAATCTTGGTGTTACTCACAGGCCTCTATGGGACCACAGAGGGCCATCCCTCCCCACTGACACCGTAGCCTCCACCCAGCCATCATGGCAGGGCCTCGGATTTCACTCAAGAGCTATTCGTGCCTCTGTCCCTCTCACGAGGCACTTCTGAACCAAGCTACACTAACGTTCAGCCATGAGTACCTCGATGCACACACACTCCAGCAGCCCCAGACTATGCCAGCCCTCAACCCCATCACCCATCCTGGAACCCTCGTATCGGCAGGTGCACCAGGTATGCCTTTGCCTCAAGCACAGCCCCTCCCTAAGAACACCAGGCTGTCCTTGTCCTGCGCTCACCGGTAGTTGACCGGCCATCGGACCATCCACATGCGGTGGTAGGAGATGGAGGTGACAGAGAAGCAGGTGGCCAGCGTGAGGGTGTAGAACGTCGACACGAAGACCTTACAGAGGCCCTCGTTCCACTCGTAGTCGGGACGCTGCCTCCGCAGCTGCACCACAGCATACGTGGCAATGGGTACCGCCACATTGAGCATGTGGGTGGCTGCCAGCGTGCAGAGCAAGAATTCCAGCGGCTTCCACTTCTTCTGCTTGGCGCCCACACTGAGGATGCCCCAGGCGTTGGCTAGCAGCGACAGGCCTCCGCACGCCAGCCAGCCTACCGCACTGCCGGGCAGCCTCCGCTCATCACTCATGGTGCAGACTGGAGGTGGCGAGCGGCTGGGGCATCCTCCTCAGAGCCAGGCCTCTCTGTAACGTGGCTGCCCTCACACGTGGGGGTCCAGTGACGCCAGGGACCATGAGCAGCTGCAGAGGGGGCGAGGAGCACTCAGTGAGGACTCTGACAATGGCACTGGACAGGAGAAGGGAAGAGTCCCCAGGTGGCACCACCTGTGTGGCCCTGGCTTACAACAGGCTGTTGAATCCAGAATCTCATCACCCACTGGGTCGGAGGCCTAAGGGGTAGTATACAGGGGTGCCAACTAAGTGCACATTCCCCCATTTGTACTCATTCCTGATTAAGGCTTAGAATATGTGATTCCTTTCTTGAATTCTCCTTAAGATTTATTTTATGTGTGTGTACTGAATGTTGTTTTGTTTGTTTGTTTTTAAAGGTCGCATAAAGCCTCCTTCTCCGGCTGGGGAGATGGCTCAGCAGGTGAGAGCTCTTCTGAAAGGTCCTGAGTTCAAATCCCAGCAACCACATGGTGGCTCACAACCATCTGTAATGAGATCTGACGCCCTCTTCTGGTGTGTCTGAAGTCAGCTACAGTGTACTTAATGTATAATAATAAATAAATCTTTGGGCCGGAGCAAGCAGGGACTGAGTGAGCAGAGGTCCTAAATTCAATTCCCAACAACCACATGAAGGCTCACAACCATCTGTACAGCTACAGTGGGCTCACATACATAAAATAAATAAATAAATCTGTTTTTAAAAAGCCTCCTCTTTTTCTTTTTAAGGTTTATTTATATTATTTATGGACATGAGTACACTGTAGGTATCTTCAGACACTCCAGAAGAGGGCATCAGATCCCACCATGTGATGTGAACCACCATGTGGTTGCTGGGATTAAACTCAGGACTTCTGGAAGAGTAAGTATTTGGTGCTCTTAACTGCTGAGCAGTCTCTCCAGCCCCAGTGGGCCTGACCGTTAAGGGTGTGCACCACACGCATGCAGATGTCTTCAGAGCCCAGAAGAGGGCATCAGATCCCCTGGAACTAGGCAGTTGTGAGCCTCTTGAGGGGGATGCTGGGAACTGAACCCAGGTCCTCTGGAAGAGCAGCAAGGGTTCTTAACCACTGAGCCATCTCTCCAGCCCAGAAGCTGAACTTTCTTACAACGCTTACAGCTTCAGGCCAGGCTGGGCCTAAACTGACTGTCTTTGGATTTATTTATTTTTATACTATATGTATGAGTGTTCTGCCAGTATACCGCATCTGTTCCTAGAACAGGAGGGCATTTCAGGTCTCCTGGAACTGGAGTCCCAGTCGGCTGCGAGTCAGCACTGGAACAGAAAGTGTTCCCCATCACCGACCCATCACTCCATCCTGGATCTTTAAGGAACAGGGTCTCACTCTGCAACCCTGGCTATCGTGGAACTGGATACACAGACCTAGGCGGGATTTGAACTTGCAGTGACCCTCCTGTATTCTAAGTGTTGGGTTTGCAAGCATGCCTTGGTCACTTGAGACAGCCCAAGGCTGGTCTTGAACTCCTGATCCTCTTTAGTCTCTGAAGTGTTGGGGATCTGGGTGTCTCAGATGGACAGGCTCCCCCCTCTCCTCACAGCTCTCTCATCATCCTGTGATCTGAAATCCCCCCCCCACGACATGGGCACTTAGACTTTCATTTATCCCAGCAGCCCCCTCCCCATACTGCCCCTTGCCTTCTCTGATCCCCCAAGTGACCTGTGAGGTAGGGAGGAGCTGGCCACCACTCAGCACCCACCCTGGGAGTCTCTCACAGACAGGCTGTGACCGGAGCTGCAGCACTGGCTGTGGGCAGTGGCAAGGCCCGACCTGCAAAAGAGCTTTGCTGCTTCTATGGGAAGCTAAGTGGATAGACACCACATCTTTAAAGCCTAGGGCCCAGGCATCACATAGTGGGTGCTGTGCGGGGACAGCGGCATGTTGGGAGCTAGGTCCCCCACAGGGTAGGTGCTGTGAGGTAGCAGCCAGCACTTGGGCCTGCCTAGCTCTCACCCAGACGGTCCTATGGACTAGTGTGGGCCTGGAGACACCCCAAAGCCCAGGCCTTGACTGCAGAGGAACTGCCAGGTGCCTTCGGCTGGGATGAGGGGCATTGGAGGCTGAGCAGGAGGTTTAAGGTTAGGGGAGGTACCATAGTCTACCAGCAGGCTGAGAGGCAATTCCCTCCAAAATTCCCTCTTCCAGTCTGTCAGCACTCCCCTGCACAAGGGCGAGCCCCCTGCTAAGTGAAGGCCACCTGAAGTCCCATTAAGCTGCTCCACTCAGGACCAGCCCCATCCCCACAGCGCCTCCTGCTGGGGCAGACAGGGAACTGCAGCAGCCTCAGCCAACATTCCCAGCTCTCTCTCACGCTGGGAAAACCAGGCGGAGCCGGCCAACTGAGACATTCTAGGATAGTCTTGTCTACAGTTCCTTCTCTTTAAAAATCGAAATGTTTTGAGTCCAAGCCGCCACCCTATGTAGCCTTGGTTGTCCTACATCACTCACTATGTAGACCAGGCTGGCCCTCAACTTCCAGGGATCTATTGGTCTGTTGTGGATTTTTCTTACTGCTGTGTGCCTGTCCCAGGTCTGCCCAGACCCTGAGCCAGGGGGAAGGGTCTTCTGCGCACACAGTGTCTTAACATCCTCGGGTGGAAGTCTGCTGCAGGCACAGTAATGTCTGCCCAAACATTTAAGACGCTGCTCGCAGAACCTAGTCTGGGAGGCAGTGTGGCTCTATCATAGGGACCCGTCACCAACAGCTTCTGGGGCTTGTCAGCCTTTTCAGCTGCACGCTGGAGGTTACAAGGTGTGTGTGTGTGGGGGGGAGAATATTGTGGACTTGATTCAGGAAGCTGGAACCCAGCCCCAGCTCCACCTCTGCACCCCAGTTTTCCAATCCAGAAATCAGGCATGACAGAGCCTTTCTTGAAAAGAGTTGCTGCTCTCTGCCAGGCAATGTGCTTAGAGTGGAACCAGATGCACCGTGAGCAGACAGCTCTTCCCTAGGCTAACAGAGTGCATGAAGTATAGGGATCTTCTCCCAGTTTCAATGGTGTATAGGACTGAGGGTGCTGGTGGGAGGGAGGTGCGCTTCTCCCACTGTCTTTTTTTTTTTTTAAAAGATTTTATTTATTTATTATATGTAAGTACACTGTAGCTGTCTTCAGACACTCCAGAAGAGGGAGTCAGATCTTGTTACGGGTGGTTGTGAGCCACCATGTGGTTGCTGGGATTTGAACTCTGGACCTTCGGAAGAGCAGTCGGGTGCTCTTACCCACTGAGCCATCTCACCAGCCCTCCTCCCACTGTCTTGCAATGGGTGCTACTGATGCCATCTCCATTAGAGAGGCAGAGAGATGAAATCACCCGTCAACACCTTTATGTCCCCGAGACAAGATTCAAACTCCACTCATCCAACACCAAAACCTTGGACTCTCAAGGCCTTCTAAAACGTTCCCGACAAGGTGCTTTACTGCCCCTAGAAGCAAGGTCTGTCTGAGTGGCTTGTCCCTGCAGGATAGATCCTACTTTGGCAACACGGTCGGTCGCTTCCAAGCTGAGGGCAGTTAAAAGGAAAGTGCTGGCCAGGGCAGGCCATGCTGGGGCCCAGCAATCCTGGAGGCTGTATTCTGGGAGGCGAGGAATGTTCTGGAGTGTCGGGTGTGTGTGTGTGTGTGTGTGTGTGTGTGTGTGTGTGTGTGTGTGCAGACATCAGATCTCTTAACTGGAGAGGCTGTGGGGACACACTGTTGACACCCACAGATCCCGAAGCAGCAGCAGTCATCGGGGGCCAGACCCCACTGGGTCGCACCGGCTGCGCTAGTCATCAAGCTCCTTCTGATTCGAATTCCAAGCACCTCCAACATTTCCAGGAGGATGCCTCCATGTCAGGAATCCCACAATTCCCTCCCCACCGAAGGTCACTAAGCAGGTAAGGCAATCTAGAGACCCACCCAGGCCTAGAATCCTCCTCCCTCCGCGGGGTCTGTGGGTAGGGCCGGGTCCTGACGTCAGGGCCCTGGGCCAATGAGGCCGCGCAGCCTTAGGTCAGTATTGCGCAACAAAGAGAACCCAGAACTTGAAAGGATTCCCCGGGCTCGGGCTGCGCCCACCGGTCTCCCAGGAGCCTACGTTTCGTGATTTCGCCTCCTAGCTGGCCTCTGGTTCGTCAAAGGGTCTCCAAAAGCCCAGCTGGATGGTGGTGTAGGGCTCAGTGCACACCCCTTTACACCCCACTTATAGGTCTCCCAGGGTTTGGTTCGTTCCTTTACCCACCCCTAAAAGGCACAACCCTGCCGGCCTGGTCTTTGTGGGTCTTCCAGTTCCAGCTCCGAGGGCGCGTCCAAACAACAGCCTGGGGATCCAGCTTGGGGGTGGGACTGTGCCTCAACTCACACCCTCAGTTTGCATTGGGCACAGAGTGTGGGGGGGGGCGGCGGCTTGGGACCTACAAAGTAGCCACTCCTGACTCCTGCGAGCCTCCCAGGACTACAGTGTCAGGCCCGGGAGCAGAGAGCCTAGGGAGAGGCTGGCACGGAGAAGTTACCCCAAGGTCCCTAAGTTTTTAGTGGTGGGGCGTTCTAGCCCTAAACGCTGCCCACGGGCAATCCGACGGACTACGTATCCCACCAGGTGGCCTCAACGCCTCCTAGTCCAGCCCCCCCGCCCGGATTTCCCCTTCGGTGCCCCTGGGCCAGGGCGGCGGCGCTCACCCGGCATTGAGGCGCCCGTGGCTCCGGCTCGCTGCTCCCGCCTCTGGCTCCGGTTGCGGTTCCCGCGTCCCGGCACTGAGCGTCCGCCGCCAGGGGCCGCGGGTGTGGCTGGCGGCGGAGCGGCCCCCGGGCCGGGGCATCCTGGCGGTGGAGGCTGCCGATGGCCAGAGCGCTGCGCTGCGCTTGGCCCCGCCGCCCTCCCTCCCTGGGCACCGCCTCCGCCGCGGCCGCGCTCGGCTCCCGCCGCTCAGCTGGCTGCGCTCGGGCGGCCGGGGGCGGGGGGGGGGGCGGACCAGGGCGCATGCCTCTGCCGGGGCCTCCGCGCCGCCCCCTGGCCGTGCCCCGCCTTCCCGGCCGCGTCACACTGGCCCCCCACTCCCAGCAGCCACGTAGACCCAGCAGCCGCAGTGATGCCCCTTGGAGCGCGCGACAGGACCCGCCCACGCCGGGGCCCCTCGGGTCTGGGTCACTCAGGCCGCCGCCTCTAAACCGCCTGGAGTTGAGGGGCGGGGTTCGCGGGTCAGAGAAAGGGGAGATTGGACGCAGATGGAGGACAGGGAATATGGGGAGTCAGGGAGGAAGCCACGTCAGAGGGTTGGTTAGCATCCTTGAGGACAAGGGACAGGATTTGTGCACCTGAGACCTAACGGTTTCTAGGAATCAGATTGCTGGGTCAGGAATCAAGAGTAGCAGAAAGCAGGGCAGGGCCAGCCAAAGGTTCCAACCTACTATCCCTGTGCCTTGGGCACTGCCAGAATACTGTAAGGTCCTCGAGGCAGCAGGGTGACTGGCCCTCCCTAACTGACTCAGCCTTGTCCCCTCTGAGGCTCTGAGCAACCAAGTGAATTGGTAGAGCCAGGATTTGAAGCCTTATTCCTGGCTCTCCTCCCCCCTTTCTGGAGCCTACCGTCAGTTACCATTTCTAGTGGGACACAGGCTTGTCACCACCACATGCCCCTCCTTGCTCCTATGCGGAGGAAAATGTCCTGTTCTCAGTGGGAGCCCTTAAGACCTCTCTAGTCAGAAAGGGTGGAGCTGACCTCCTGGCCCCTCATCAGGTGACACAATGGCACAGTCTTTAAGGCCACCCAGGGTTGTGTGGGACAGGACTGTCCTTTAGCCTCCCTGAGCTGGCAAGCTGTGGCCATAGGAAGGTGGGTCCCTAGGACCAGACCGACATTAATTGCAATCCAAGAGTTGCCCGGTGTTCTGCAAGCCACCCTCGGCAGCTTTATCTTCTGTACCCTAGGGCTCCAGGGTCAGAAGTGGAGGTTTGTTTTGGAGAAAGGTTCACAGCAATATGGAGGGCCCTGGATGGCTCCAGATGTGCCCTCACACTCCCCAGGGTTCCTGGGAGTGGTCAGGGTTCTGAGAGGGCCCCTTTGTAGACAGACCAGCTCCCATCTAGGCAGCCACGGTTATAAATAGATTGCCAGCAGAGGGCAGTTGTAATCAAGTGTGGCATTTTAATGCTGTGTCTATAAAGGCCACGCCTCGGAGCCCAGGACCCAGGTCCTGCTTAGAAGGCAGTGGGTGAGTCTTGGCAGTTTGCGCTTTTTCCTGGCCCGAGAGTCGCATCTCTGCAACAAGGGTGCCCTTGTGGCATAGGCTGGAGATCTCAAAGTTGTCTGGGGACCCGAGGGACAGGCAGATTTGACATGGCTGCATGTGGGAGAGCTGGTCCCCTCTCCTACTTCCAGACAGGAAGTGACCCTGACTTCTGGGACCCCGGCCGAGACAGATTGGGAAAGCTGAAGTTCTTGGCGGGTGTGTTTGCACATCTGGAGCTGGGTTCTTCTTCCAGGGGCCTCAGGGAGCTGTATGGTACACTGCAGCTATTGGCAGGACAGTTTGCCTTCTCCATGTGGTAGGACAGATGTTTGGGCTTCAGGGACAAATCCAGGCACCACCTCTGGCTGTTTGGTGGGCAGGGGTGGAGTCCTGGTCCTCGAAGAGGCCTTGGTGGCTTTTTTGCGCCCCGCCCACCCAAGGCAGCCTGGACCACAAGCACACATGTATATCCTGATGGCACAGACCGCTGCTCCACATCCCTTGCTACATACAGCAACACAGATGCATATGCACTTAGCCTCACTGCACATATGCTGTATCAGACATGCTCCATAACACACACACACACACACACACACACACACACACACACACACACACACACAGGCACGCTTGCACCCGCTCACGAGCACATACCCCTGGCCTGCAGTTTGCAGACACAGCCTCATCCCATTCAGAAGGTGCCTCTCCAGTAGCCCCTGCCTGAACTGCTGGAATCTTCTGGCATGCCTCCTCCCACCAGATGTGGCATCTGGACCTTCTTTCCAGGCGCTCAGACCAGACAGTGCAGACTCTCTCCACCCATCGCCTGCTTAGGTCGTCAAGTATGGAGAAGGACAAGCAGCCCTTGTTGGGGAAAGCATATAAGGCTCAGGGTAGCCTCCCAGGGGTCCCACAAGGATGTAAAGCTCCAAGTGCACCTCTCAGATTCCAGAACTGGTGCTGGGAGGGGTGGGGCGCAAGAGGAAGGCAGTGAACTCACTGGAATGGAGGGCAGAGGCTGCAAACAGACAGACCTTCAGTGAGAAGAGGACCCCTCCCCCCATACAAATGACCACCTAGGCTTCATGGGTCCAGCCAGACAACTGCTTTATTAGTGGTGCTGGCTTCTTCAGGCCAGTCCGTGTGCTCTGGTGTCCATGGTGGCCTTTGAGACAACACTGGGGACATAAATAAAGCTTTGGTGCACAGGTTTTGGGAATGGGCCGTAGGGAACACTGCCACACAACATTTCACACAACGCCAGCTCTCAGTGGAAATCGGGGGTTTGGCCGAGGGGACAACTTCTAAGTGACTGCACACGGGGCTATTGCCACAACTGTGCTGACCCGGGAAAGGAGGAAGACACCTAGGGCTGAGGCTCTGTGTGGCCCTGTCGCTTCGCCTTCATCTGCAGATAGCGGCCTTTGCCTTCTTCAAAGCGCTTCTTCTCATCCTCCGTCTCTGGCTGCGGCACACAGAAAAGGATATGTTAGAGACACCAGAGAGCTCATGGGCATCTGCACTGTCCCTGGAGGGGCTAAGGACCTCTGCCAAGGGGCTTCCGGGTGCCAGGCACTGGTCTGCCACACATCCCAAGCCTAGACTCTCTGGTGATGGGACTGTGGGGTTAGAAAGTCTCTGTATGTGTGTGTGTGGAGAGGGGGGAGCAAGTGTCATGAAGAAAAGAGGGGTTGCCTCACTCCAAGGAACAACTGTCCAACCTTGTTTCAAAGGGAAGACAGGGACGCTGTGTGGCCCATGGTCTTGAGAAAGGCCTTCAGGAGCAACAGTCTCACTCTGTGGGGAGGACCCTACCCCCTTGCACTGGACTGTGAGATCATCAGGCAGTGGCACCCTGGGCTAAACAACTTAAGCACCTGGGATCACAGCATCAATGGGCACAAGCAACTGAGCAGAGGGATTCAGCTGTAGGCTGGGCTTGCTGGGGGATGGTCCTGATGGTATCTATGGCCTGCTGGGACTTCATATTTAGGGATGGCCTGGCTTCACTATGAACTCCTGGGCAGATGTTCACGGTAGCAGCAGGAGGGAGGATCACTTTTGAGGTCCCATCTGGCCCTGTCCTGGCCAAGGAGCTGGGTCTAATGAGCTGTGCTAACTCTGCTGGGAAGCACCCCATTGTGACACTATGAGGGTTATCTGAAAACCAAAGAAATGGGGCAGGTGCCCTTCATCCAGGACGCCACCAAGTCCCGGCAGCTAATTTTAGCCCTACATGCTTTATAGACATGCAGTACACTGGCAAAGGAGAGCCACCAGCCGGAGGACTTAATGTCAAGTCACACCGAACATTTCCTTCCGCCAGCCTTCCCCCAAATTGCTCTCTAAATGTCACCAGGTGTAAACTGTCCGGGCTGTGCCAGCCAGGAGCCAGCGAGATGCGAGGTATTTAAAGACGCTGACATGCTTCCCACAGCGGCTCTGGTTCCTGTTTACAGAGTCTTAGATGCATATACAGAAATGGAATCTTTTGTTTTTCAAGATAGGGTCTCTCTGTGTATCCCTGGGTGTCCTGCAACTAGCAATGTAGCTCAGGCTGACCTAGAACTCAGAGATCTGTCTGCCTCTGCCTTGAGTGCTGGGATTAAAAGTGTGGGCCACCATGCCCAGCCACATGAAAGTTTAATGAGCGTTACCCTACACAGGGAAGAAGACAAAAGTCCAAATAAAAAGTGCAGAGCAACTCCCTTGCTTTTCTGCCAGCCAGGGCACATGGCACGAGCGCCTGCACACTGAGTGCATTGACTTTAAGACCTGGAGTGCTTAACTCAGCTAAATTGGGGCTTTCCCACACTGGTGTGTCCCAGTGTCACTGGTCAGGTGGTCGTTGGTACCATGCTTTGTGATGACCAGCCTGCCTCCTGTGCTCTTTCCACAGCCCAGGGATACTGTGTTCTGTTGGTTATAAGCCACCTAGTCTGTGGATGTTCCGAGTTACGGGCTACCTCTGAGCTCTAGGAGGCTGGGATCCCAAGTGACTTTGGCACAAGGAAGAGGCTGCCGGAGTGGGGAGGAGGTGGGCCTGGGGCCAGGAACTCTGTAGGGGGAGGGACACTGGTTCCCATGATGCACTTGGACAGAGCTACAGCACACTGCCTAGTGCTTCTGCTCAGGGGCTCTGCACTCCTCAGGAGGCAAGTGACTCACGACAGAAACCATCGACTTTGACCTCCAGGCAGGCTGGCAATCCCCCAGGGGAAAGGCAATCTTCACCCAAGGGACAGCAGGGGTCCAAGAGGGCTCCAGGCTTGTTCTGGAGGACAGATCTTCCCATTCAGGGACCCTTATGCTTGCTGTCTTCCATATTCCTGGGTTTAATCCAAAGCCTTGTCCTAGCAGGCAGCTACAGTGGAGTACAGTCCGTGCAGGAGCCTCTAGGTGGAGGCTCCAAGGCAGGCTCCTCTCCTCCTCTCTCATCCCTACCTAGTTAACCCCAACATCCGACCCTCAGTCCTCACCAGGGTAAAGGGGTAGCCAGAAGAGTCCAGGGGCCTACGATGCTGAAAGCTGGTGGCACTACACCCATGCTCCACATGGTGCAGCCGGTGGTTAGCCTCAGCTAACATTAGAAGATAGCAGCAGCGCCCTCACCAGGAAGGCCATGCTGCATGCACAGAGTCTGTCCCACTGCATCTGGGGTGGAGTGGAGCTGCTTTCCCTCCCAGTTGAGTTGGCTCTCTCCTTGTAAGCATAAGACCATCCTAATGGCCTTTAGGGCAGAGTTCCTACACCAGGGTTCAGTCTGACTGTGGCTCCCTGTTGGCTTCCCCCATTGAGAGCCCTCTGGGTATTGTCGGTGCCTGAGGGACGGGCTCTCTGTCTCACAGTGGAGAGGCCTCCAGAGAATGGCCTAGCAGCCCCTCCCACTACAGAGTTCCCGGCTCCAGGTCTAGCTCCTCGAGAGGCAGTGTTCTCCTTGAGCCAGAGCCATGAGGGATTCCTGGCTCCTAGAGCCCAGAGGGAGCCAGTAACTCAGATCCATAGCCACAGCCAACAGAGGACTAGAGGAATCAGCAGGACCCAGCTGACCTCAACACTAAATGCCAGGCCCTCCACATCCCCAGAGAGGAGGCAACATGATATCACAACACACCAGGGAAAGCCAGACCCTGGACCATCTCTTCATATTTCCTGAGTATGTGAGGAACCTTCCTCCCAGATACTGAGGTTTGGGAGAGATGGTGTGTATGTGTGTGTGTGCATGTGTGTGCATGATGAGGGGGTCATCAGGGTAGGGACAGGGAAGGTGGAGCAAGGTGCCTATGGCCAGCTGTGACAGACTGCCTGGACCATTCTCTATCACACTGTCACAGCCCTAGCAGCTAATAGGCCTTAGTAGCTCCAAAATGCATGCCTCATGGCATAGGACGTTTGTGTCACTTGGGCACCGATGGACCCAAGGAGGCATGAGCCAAAGTGTAGGACATTGTAGCGGTCAGCTCAGGGTGGAGGGCATGGCTGGGGCCTGGCGCTGGGCCTTGAGGCTGCTCTCGTGTGTCTCCAAAGTTCAATGTCTGCAGCGACCTCATCACCAGGATCTGCCCTCACTCAAAGTGAATGCTGCCTGGTGATGGATGTGTGGGCCGGTGGCCAGGACAGCATGCCAAGGCTTCGAGGACCCATGAGGAATGTGCCAATTGATGGCCTCATCACTCGTATCTCTAGGGACTGTGGCTTGCTCTCAGAATCCTGTGCTCAGAGATGGGAATCCAAGCAGGCCAAGGAATCAAATTCTACTTCACTGTCATCTCAGGATGACAAAGCCTTCTCTTTCCTGGAGGTCCAGTTACGGCAGCAGAAGTCAGAGAGACAGCTGGGGGAGACCACAGAGGCAGGCAGGCCTTCTTGGCCCGTGACTGACAGAGCTGCCATGTCCCTGCTGGGTCTGGAGCTGACAGATGGCTTCCTGGGCATGGCCCTCGCCATGGCACAGCTGTCACTTCCTGCAGCTCGACCCCCTCCATGGCAAAGCAAATAAACACACACAGTGCACATTTCTCAGGGAGCTAGGGAGGTGGGGAGAAGGCCAAAGCTTTTCTATGGGAGACCTAAGGCTGTCGCCAGGAAGAAAAGAGCTGGTGGTCACAGGGCCATGGGCAGCTCTTGGCTGCTAGACTGCCTGCCTGCAGCCACAAGTAGGTTCCTCATGCCATGTGAAGCAAAGGGGCCGTGTGGGCTTGGGGTGTGTGGGATGGAAGGCACCGCCCTAGAGGGAGGGAGGAGAGGCTCACGCAGGGCAGGAGTCTGGACCCACTTGCCTAGTTGTGAAGCCGCAAGTGTACTATGCCAGGCTCCCTCACCAGGAAATAATTCCATGGGGCACTTGAAGTGTTCCCTGCATGGCCTAGCAAATGTGTCCCTCACACATGTTTTCAGGCATGGCCATCCGGAGTCACCGGCTATCTTCCCAGATGACCGAGGCCCTATGCACTCAGGCAGTGGCCTGAGAGGACAGCCAAATGGCCCAGGGAGTTCATCTAAGTCAGCTGGGCCTTGAGGGCAGCTTGCCCACTCAAAGGAACAGAGGCTCAGGGTGACATTCCTCAGCCATAGCGCTAAGGTACATAAGGCCCAGGGTGACATCCCCAGCTATAGGGTTAAGGTACATAAGGCCCAGGGTGACATTCCCTAGCCATAGGGTTAAGGTACATAAGGCCCAGGGTGACATTCCCTAGCCATAGGGTTAAGGTACATAAGGCCCAGGGTGACATTCCCCAGCCATAGGGTTAAGGTACATAAGGCCCAGGGTGACATCCCCAGCCATAGGGTTAAGGTACATAAGACCCAGGGTGACATTCCCCAGCCATAGGGTTAAGGTACATAAGGCCCAGGGTGACATTCCCCAGCCATAGGGTTAAGGTACATAAGTCCCAGGGTGACATTCCCCAGCTATAGGGTAAAGGTACATAAGGCCGAGGGTGACATTGCCCAGCCATAGGGTAAAGGTACATAAGGCCCAGGGTGACATTCCCCTGACATAGGATAAAGGTACTTAAGGCCCAGGGTGACATCCCCTGCCATAGGGTAAAGGTACACTGCCTTCTAGTTGCTCAGGCTCTGCTGGCACTGGGTGCCAAGCTCTCCCCCCTGCCTGGCAGCTCCAGTCCCAGTCAGCATCTCCTCCACACGGTCTGCCAAGTGCCATCTTCTGGGCCTGCTTCCACCGGAGGAAAGCCTGTGGCTTTCAGGGCCTTACAGTGCAAACCAAGAGTTTCCACTCTGCATTTTCTGTGCTTTAAGAACACACATTTGGAACACAGCACAGAGGATGAGTGGCTGAGCCCCACCCTCTTCATAATCAATAGCTTGTCCTTTTTGTAATTAGTGAGTGCCCGCTAAAAGGAGGCATCCAGCAGTGACGAACACCTTCCTGCCAGCCTGAGGGGCACAGACCTTAATTAGGAAGCCACACTCTCTCCTGTGTTCCACAACAGGGGTCTCGGACACTCACAGCAGCAGTGACAACTCTTCTGATTTGAGTGTAGTCTGTGGGGAGCACAGTGTGCAGGCCATCAGGCCAGACAGTGAGACTCAGCACAGGACTACCTGAGAATGTGACCTCAGCAGGGCTGGGCCTGGCACCTGGAGGCAGAATGCCCACCACTGCCACAACAGCTGGCTCAGTCAACTCTTCCCTGAGCCTTAGGGTCCCCAGAAGAAATTTCAACCTCCTCACCAGGGGCTCCTCTCGCTGCAGGGATGGGTTCTCACCTAGCACATATGGTTCCCACACGGCTGAGAAACTACCTGTATAGATAGAGGCACCAGAAGGCTGTTTGCAGAGGCAGAGGATTAGCTGTGTAAAGGGAGGAGAGGTCTCCTATGAGCATGGACTTTTTCCCATGTTAGTTGTCTAGCTAAGGGCGGTGCCACTGGCTAGGCCCCGGCCAGAGTGGGGACCTCATCTGAGACTCTGCCCTAGTCCTTCTCACCCTGATGGAGGTGACAATTGGACCTGGATCTAGCAGAATGAATCAGACTTGATCCAAACAATAAAGTCCTGGGCTGGAGAGATGACTCATCAGTCAAGAGCACCGGCTAATCTTCCAGAGGCCCTGAGTTCAATCCCTAGCACCCACATGGTGGCTCACAACCATCTGTAATGTGATCTGGTGCCCTCTTCTGGCCTGCAGGTGTACACGAAGATAGGGCACTCATATACATAAATAAATCTTTATAAACAAACAACAATAATGAACCAAGGAAGTCATAATCGACACAGTTGTGTATTGCCTTCTTGTCCAGATTCAAAACTGATGCCTCCTGCCAATCAACTGCAGCAGGCTTGGCAGAGCCAGACACGATGACACCGGCATGACTGGGTGTCGTCTGTGCTCAGCCTTTGTTGGCAGCGGTGTGTCTTATTGATCTACACCGTGTACACACACACCTGAGTGGAAGGCTTCCTCGCAGCCTCCCTCCCCCACCGCAAGCCCCCAGGACTCTCTCAGCCTTGACACACAGCCTTGGGAGTGTCTGGTCTGAGGGCTTCGGCACAGCTCTAACTGTGCTGCAGGCTAAAGCGCCGTAGGGTGGTGGTATTCTGTCTGCCCCAGGATATACCAGGGGCCAGAGCTGGTCACCATAGAACCTCTGTCTTGGAGGGCCAGGCCTCCTTTTGCCTCTCACCCCTAACACTTCCCTCCCCTTGTCTTAGAACCACTCGTGGGTCCTCTTGTATGGCTCTCTTGGCCATTGGGCTGGCTGTCCTCACCCAACCACAGTATGATACCCTGGTGGCCTCATTGCTCTGTGGTCTCTTGTGGATCATGAATGGACGTGACAGGCCCTTATTCCAACTTGTTCCCTTGGGTTGCCCTCCTGGAGCCCTTTGGCAAGCCTCCTGGGGGGAGACTCAGCAGACAGCCAGGTTGACCGTGCTCTGGACACACAGTGCATATGGCCATCTGGACCTGAGGGTCCTCAAGAGACACCTGAAGCTTGGAGGGCAAAGAGGTGGGAGAAGAGACTGGAGTGGAGGCAGAGGCAGAGGCAGGCCTGGGGAGGAGGAGGTAGCCTCTGAGCTGGGCAGCCTACAGAGGCTGGGCAGTGCCCATGCCTTCTTGGAACAGATGTACCAAGCTGCCGCACTTCCTGCTTTGGCCAAAGGCTACCGAGAACTACACTCTGGCCAAACGAATGGAGGAGGCAGATGCAAGGCCTCAGATTCCAAAGACAATGAGAGTGTCCCAGCACAAAAGTGCTCAGTGGTCCTGTGCATGGTGAATTGTCTAGGCTTGAACATGTCCACTCTGAGCGTGCAGGAGCCTATGGACCAAGGAGTCCATATGGAGATGGGAGCCCTGTTCCCCTTCCCCAGGATAAGAGCCTCAATGAGAAGAACCGTCCTTCCGAGTTCCTGGAAGCAGGCTGGACGTCTCCCAGTAGTGCTGAGCCAGGATCTGTAACCTCCCTCTCCACCCCTGGCTCTCAGGGCCCAGAGAGACAGATTAGAAAAAAAAAACTGTTTCAACCTCTGTAGAAAAATCAGAGGCCATGGAAGTGACTATCCACTCAGGTCCAGTACTAGCTGGTACAGTGTGGTCACATGTGAACCAAACGCCAAACTGGTTCTCAAATCATCTGGGCTAATGCAGAGTCTCCCGTAAGGAGCAGCCCCAGTAAAGCAGGTTCTCAGTCATACTGCAGACACCTGGCCCAGAACCTGAACAGAGGCCTGCAGCCCCAGGGCCAAATCAGCAGATCTGACTCTGAGGAGGTACAGAGAAGACATGAGACATTCTTCCTGGCCTGACAGGAAGTCCTGGGAAGTCACTGTCCAGCCCTCCCTCACGGTCGTCGTGACTCGACGAGGATGACATCTCCTAACTCCATATGTGCTGCACACAGGTCATGTTTCCGTGGCCATCAAAGACCTTAACCACTCGCCCCTCCCACTCCTCAGACCCCCATGGCCACCGCCCCCGCCAGCCTCAGTGCTGACCCTCTCCTAAGCAGTGGCAACCCTGCTGAGGACAGCTGTGAAAGCCACTGCAGGGAGGACACGGGTCACAGGGAGTTCACCCTTGGAAGGTCCCTTGCTTTCTCTGCTTTTTAGCTGCCGTGCGTGCTGAGAAGCAGGTCTGCTTTAACACGCCCTCTGTGTCACAATGCTCTGCCTTCCAGAGGCCTGCAGTGACAGAGCCAAGGCACTAAGGAACGGACCACCTAAAATCATATGTCCCGCCCCCAAACAAGAAAGGGGCAGGTGCTTCTCTCAGGCATTCTGACATCAGGGCTCATGGCAAACCTGGCTGTCACCCCAGCCTGGGATCTGAGCTGCTGCACTGTGGGCCGAGCAGATAAGACAGTGCACCTCTCATGGTCCTCGGTTGAGCTGCTTTGAGAAGGAGAAGAAAGTTGGCCACAGTCCTGATTCCTTCACGGCCTTATTTTAACCTGGACCATGTGCTCTTATCACGTGATGGCTAAGGACTAAGACAGGGTCTGGTTCCGCCTGCCCGTGTGCCATTCATAAGGTGCACACCCCGGGCATGAGAGGCACCGCCATGGGCTGGAACATTCTGTGGCAGGGCAGCTGGCTCTCTGCAGTTAGATCCACTCTGTGAGCTCCCTGACTCCTCAGACCCAGGCTGGGCACTCTCATTGCAGGGTGTAGCCCGTTGGGGCCCTTGAGGTATGGCAGTCTAACTGGGGCAAGTTCTGCCCACATGACTCCATATGGGTTTCACCTTCCCCAAACACTTCCCTTACCTTGGCCAAAAAGAAAAGAAAAAAAAAAAATCACAGAATAGAGGTCCAGGATGCCAGGGGGTCCCAAGGAGCCACAGGTCCTGAACCACAGGAGGCCACTGTCCTAACATGCCTTCCCACCATCCACAGCTCAGACAGGAAGGAGCATGGGTGGCACTGTGGGCCTGCTTCCTGCTTCCTGCTCAGGCTGCCCAGTGTAAGTCAGCCTGGGGATGGCAGCAACTGCAGGCCTGGCACACAAGCTCTCTTCACATCAGGAAACACCTCCACAGAAGCAAACGAGGCTGCATTCCGTGTCAGCAGGGCCCTGGGGAGGGAGCTAAAAATAGACAGAAGCTTGAAGATGGCTGGCAAGGGGGGCGGGGGAGCAGGCGGGAGCTGGAGGGGCATCGTGCTCACTCTTGTAGCTGTGTGCCGTCCACGTGTGCACTGAGGTCCAGCATTTGCACTTGCATGGCTGGTTCCCAAGCACACCCAAGCCCAGCAGAATCCTTCTCTAGGAAGTCTTCCCACCTCCCTGCTGACCACTCCTGCCCACCTCAGTGAAGAACCAGGGAGCATCTTCAAGAAGTGAGAAGTAACAGCCTGGACCCACAGGACCCACAGAGGCAGACTCTCAGAGCTGGGGATGGACGCCTCGCTCGCCCTCCCATCCCCCACACAGCGCGTGCTCCATATTTGCCTGCCTCCTCTCTCTGAGCAGTGCTCCTCCTGTGCTCCTCAGGACGCAGCTTTCTCCTGCTTCAGTGAAGTTCATGGGCCTGGCACCTGACTCAGGGCACACAGGGTACGTGACCCCACCTTCCAGAGCCCACCCTTCCTTAGTATTGGGAGCTCAAACGAGGTACACCTGACCATGTAGCTGGGAAGGAGGACTCAAGGTTTCCTGCAGAGTGCTGAGACCACGCCCATGGCAGCACCAGCCCTCTCTACCTCCAGATGAGGCGGGCGAGCCTGTCAAGATGCAGACCATCCACCCGGCTCTGGAGCTGCCCCTCATCTTGTGCCCATTTGAGTAATCCCGGAGACCGCGGTCCTCAGCAGTATAGAAGGGCCTTGGACGTGGCCTTTTTTTAAATTTTGCATCTGCTCCTATCTGAGGCTGCCCTCTTACAGCCTCTGGAGATGGTGCCTCCTGCTTCCCATCACAGGTCTCTCTCTGGCCAGGACTTTCTGGTCTCCTCACTTCCTGCCTAAGGTCACAAAGCTGACAAGTGGGCCACCCCTTTGAGCCCCAGGAGCACAGAACTGAAGCTTGCTTTTCATCAGGCAACACAAAAGCCCAAAGTCACATTGGGAGGGCCATGCCACAGTCTCCTATCCTCAGCTCTCCTGGGCCCCGTAAGGAGCTTGAGGTGCTCCTAAGACCACCCCCCAGCACAGATACACAACCCCAGGAACCTGGGCACTGTGCTATCATAGCCTAAGGAGCCAGTGATGGTGATGAGCTCAGAAAAGTCTGTCCACCCTACAGCCTGCAGCTCACAAGGCTTCCTTCTAGAGACTTGACTGTACCTGAGCAGCCCACAGTTACAGGCCTGGGCCCCGCTCTGTTTAGGACAGGATGGTGACTCCCGAGGGCACTTACCACAAGCTGAGGCACAGGCATCGGCTTGCCCTCCTGGCTCAGGGATACATAGGTGAAGAAGGCACTGGCGGCCCGGTAGCGCTTCTCTGAGTTGTCCACCACAGGGTCAGCGTCCACCAGGACCTCAATCTCCATGGACTTATTGCTTGTGAAGGTCATACGTCCAGAGATGGTGATGACACAGCCTGCAGAGGATACGGAGCCGCTGCATTATCGGACATCAGCTTGGTCTCTACCCACGGGGCACCTTGTGGGCACGGCATGCCAGAGAGAAGCCATGTTACTGAGGACAGTTAAGATGCTGAGTTAGGCAACACAGGCAGTGGCCACTACGAGCCATTACAACAGACTGTTAGTGCGTGTCATTGTTAGCTAGTGTGAGTCATCTGTCTCCGCAGCAGACATTCACTGCTGCCCTAGCAATTCTGGCAGCCCCTAGGTCCAGATCTACTGAACCCAAGGCCAGAAGGGACAAATCAGTCAGCCAGGCTCTGTTCGAACTTGCTCAGTCCTGCCTCAGGGGGAGGTTGAACCTGTCACCTTCCCTGTCCTTTAGGGCAGGGTGGTGCCCACTGGCCACACAGCTGCCGCACTGTGATGTTCTGAGCACCACAGGCAAATTTACATTCTTTTTTTGTTTGTTTGTTTTTCGAGACAGGGTTTCTCTGTGTAGCCCTGGCTGTCCTGGAACTCACTTTGTAGACCAGGCTGGCCTGGAACTCAGAAATCCTCCTGCCTCTGCCTCCCCAGTGCTGGGATTAAAGGCGTTCGCCACCACGCCCGGCTCGCGAGTTTACATTCTTTATGCTGGACTGACGGGAGCATGTGACTGTCAGGCTCGCTCCCAACGGTCTCAAACATGGGCTACAGTCTTATGCTCTGAGCTCGGGGACAACATGTCAGGATTGTACCCAGGTACAGCTCTTGCCAGCACCAACATGGGGTCATGTGATCATGACCTTACTCCACAGACACTGCTCCTATAGATACCCCTCTCAAGTCTACCATTCCCAACCTTGGGCACAGGGGGCTTCAGCCTGGCTTCTGCGGCTGGATATGGTGTCTGTCCTCTGTCACCACCCACCCTTCTACACAGACCCTTCCGTGTCTGGCTTTACCTCTCTCCATTCTGGGTAGTTTCTGGTCTCAAGATGCTTGGGTCTGCTCTTATAAATGAACACAAGGGAGTGACTCCAGAGAACCATGAAAAGAAAGGCAGTAGGCAGGGTTCTGAGGTTCTGCTTGCCAAGGGTCATCATTCCTACCCATGCGACTGGCCACAGCTGTGTTGGCCTGTGGGGCCTTTGGTTAAAGCTGGCTCCTGGATGCTGTCACTTCTGACTGGTATGTGACCATTGTCAGAATCCTCAGCTCATCTTAAGCATGGTGGTCTTCTGGGCTAGCCCATGTGGGTTACAGGGTCTACTCGGCAGGGACCAGTGCTGGCTGCAGGGTCCTACAACACATATCTAGCATCCTAGCTTAAAGACAGGTCCTGCAGGACGCATTGAGACAGCCAGAGAGAAAGAGACAACAATGAAGGCAGTGGGCTATTCTGTTAAGAAGTACCAGAAAGTTCCATTCCACATTCAACTTCATACTTACACAGGGTGTTCCAGTGCAGAACGTGGCCATTTCTGGGAGGGAGGGAGGAAGGGAGGGAAGAGCCAGGTGGTCAGCGACAGGTAGCCTGATACCGCTGTAAGGCTGCTGCACATGAGCACCTGCCAGTGGGGACCACACCCTATGCTACATCCCTACATCCCGGCCTGTCACTAGCTCAGTCTAAAGACAGACTAGTCACCCCAGGCCTTGCAGTGCCTCTGCCCTGTCCTAAACATCCCTGAGATGTGGGCTGCAAGGCGGGCTACTGTGTGAAGGGCTGATTAGTATCCACTGCTGCGAGGAGCAAATTCCAGGTTCTCCAAACTGCTGTGAATTCCAGACAACAAATGGACATGTGTCTGTCTGCTGTCACCCATGAGACCCCATTTCCTACCACTCGCCACGGCAAACTCCTGGCTGCTTGTGGTTTAATGTCTAAGTCGGAAATCCAATGCTTTTAACCCCAAGTTTAAGTCAGAAATGTCTGGTCCTGAGACCTAGACCAGGGGACACAAAGCAGGAAGGGTCTGTAGCCAGGGATGTCACACCACAGCAAACAGCCCAAATCTGGGCCTTTTCTGTCCCAGGAGAGCTGCCGCACAATGTCACACACAAGCCTTGGGGAGAATTCCAACAACCGGAGGAATCCAGTACAGAGCTGGCACCTGATACAGCCGCCGAGAGAGCAGGATCTAACTGAAAGCTCCTGTTGAAACTCAAATCCTCAACTCCAGGGCCTGGGGCTGCACAGACCACACAGAGGCGGAAGGAGCTCCCCCTGGGGGCGGGGTTGGGGAGAGAGGCAGCTAAAAAGTGGTCTAAAGCTCACATGCTGTCCTGACCTTACCTCCACTCCATCAGGGCCTCCGACCACAGACGTTTCCCCTACAATGGCAGCCTGGCTCACCCTTTGCCTTCCTTTCCAGGGACACTGCCAACAGCCCACCTTCCTCCACTGTAGTCCTAGTCTGTGATCACGCTCCCTCACAATGTCCCAGTCTGGAATGCCCAGGGGACAAAGCAGGGTCTCCACTATGTGGTGAGTAAACACAAACCCACAGGACCGTGGACCACAGGAACCTAGCACCCTGCAGGCTCCCAGAGTTCAGGGAAGCCCTAGACCCTGCCTTTACCCCCGGAGTGGACAACAGACAGTCCTGAACAGAAGGCTCAGAAGCACAGCTCTGGCCTCCATCAAAACACCTTTTCTTATAGGTGCATTGTACATGTGCACAAGTTTTGCCTCTATGTGTGTGTGTGTGTGTGTGTGTGTGCATGTGCATGCATCATGTTTGTGGACTGGAACTGGAGTTTTGGATGGGTACCACCTGGGTACTGGGAATTGAATCCCAGTTCTCTACAAGAGCAACAAGAACTCTAACTGCTGAGCCTTGGCTTCATCGTTAACAGCTACTGTGCTGCCCACACAGGACAATTCAGAGTATAATTAAAGTGAAAACTAAAGCTGGGGTGTGCACAGTCCCCATGTATCCTGGTCAACATAGTGAGGCCACCCCAGGATGACAGTGGGTCGGGGGTTTCTCTGTGTGAAACTGGCTCTGTAGTCCAGGCTGGCCTGGGGTTCAGAGATCGACCTGCCTCTGACTCCCTAGTGCTGGGATCAAAGGTGTACGAGGCCACAGCCACAGCCACAGCCACAACCACCGCCCAGCATTTGTTTTTTGTTTTTTTTGTGTGTGTGTGTGTTTGTTTTTAAGCAAGGCCAACAGAATGGAATGTAAGGAACTCCTAGAGGCAGAAGACTCAACTATGCACCCCACACTTTCCAAACTCAGCAGAAAAAGGACACTACATAAAGGTTGACAAGGGGCACCTGGAGCAGCACCTTTCTTGGGGTACACCCTCTCAAGCTGACGTGTGGAGACTGGACCACTGAGGTAACAGGCTGCAGAAGGCAGGCTCTCAGCACAGTGCCTGGCGCTGACATCAGTAGTGTCCGAGGGAAATGTGTCAAGTGGCTGAGTTGTAAGCTGCCTGCTTTGAAGGCACAGATAGTGAGCCTGAAGGCGGGCATGCCCTACAAGGCTGGCAGCTTGCCCCAGCTGACTCCCCCACAGATGGTATTACTCCCCAGGATGCCGAAGCTAGATTATAGCAGTATGCCAGGGATTTGAAAAAGAAAACAAACTCATTTAAAAAAAAAACAAAAAACAAAAAAAAAAACAGCTGTTACCAAGCACTCCAAAGTTTATGAACAACTCCATGTTTTGTGCACAGAGAGCCGGGGCAGAGAACTGTCTCAAGAAAGAACAGAGCAGCCAATGGATGCTGGTGCGACACTGCAGCCTCTTAGACGGTCCCTGCTTCCACTTTCTCTCTGGGAGGCTGGTTATCCGCAAGAAAACTGCACTTTTGGTTTCCTAACTAGCACTTACAAAGACCATCTCTTCAAGGAATCTGCTTGGGATTTCATGTCTCAGCCAAGGAAGAGAATGGACAAAGTCCGCCTGGGATACACTCTGCTCACGTGGCTGAGGTTTCTCCTTTGTAATGAGCGACAGCACTACTGTCCACCTCGGGCTCCCCATGCTGTGTGCTGTCCAGGATCCTTGTCACACTCGGCCTGTCACAGCTCATGGCTCCCACTGTCCCTGGAGATCCTGTGATTCTCTCTCTGATCTCAAGGAGCTGGACTTCTGTCTTTCTCACTTCTTACCAGGCAACTGGACACTTCCTAGTGTGTAGATGAAGTCACCGGACAATTTAACTTAGCCTACACCTTTAGTGTGCATGAATGGCAACCCTCCTCTGTACCCGGATGCCAGACTGAACACAGGGTGTTGCAGGTAGCCATGGAAGTTGTGAGCCGAGGGAGGGATAGAGTGTGTCCTCTCTGCTCTCAGCACCAGTGAAGAGTGATCCTCAAAGAACCAAGTTTGTAAATAGCAAGTCTACTATTCTGCAAGGTCAGGGGCAACCGATGGTCTGAATGGCCACATGGAAAGTCCAGCTGTGTAAATGGCTTCCGACTGTAAACCTGAGTGCAGCTGACTGTACCTTAGCACCAGCTTGCACTGCTAAAGCTCACATGTTCTTTCCCGACCTTCTGGGGACAGGCCTGTGACCATGGAAAGCTGTTGGCATAATTTTTCTGGGGGGCATCCTATTGAATGACAAACAGATCTCCTTCTAAGAGACAGACCCAAAAGATGGGCTGTGGCTCAGGACACAGGTAGCCAGAGGAGGCAGGATGGATTCTCAGGGCGTATGAGGTTCTCAGGATATCTTAGATTCAGATGTTAGCCTCCAAAACCAGGAGAGAATTCATTTCTGTCATTTTAAGCATCCCGGGCTGCAGGCTGACATAGCAGCCCCAGGGAGCCAACACCATTTTGAATAACATGAGCCACATGAGCCAGGTCAATCTTTCAAGAGATGGTCCCTGAGCTCTGTGAATGCTGCCTCATCCTGAACACACTGATGCATGTCACACCTTCTCTGAAGAGGTGGCAAAACTGTCCCCTGTGGCCCCCTCCATGCCAGAGCTGAGGTAGGAGGCGAAGGAAAGTCACAGGGACAGAGGTTCAAGAGGCAACAAAGCCCCAGGGTTAAGGTGACTTCAGCAGTCTCATCAGACCTGGGTCACTGGCTTCCTCCCTCCTCATAGCTGACATGACTTGGACTGTGTCACCGTAAACCCAGAGTAGGAGGGACTTGTCAACCTAGTGTTTCTGGTCTAAGGTGGCAGAGCCCTCTCTATTGAGGAATCAACCTCATCTGTGTTGATGACACAGCCAGGGACACATGAGGAGGGACCCTCATCGCTGGACCTATTCCAGGACACACTCTGTAAAAGGACAACACACAGGAACCTCACAGGAGACATCTCTGTAGAAACAACAAGCAAGGCCACAGTGTGTCAAAGCCCGAGGAGACTGACACAGACATAGGCCAGACTCCATAAGAGCTATTTCAGGACGGCCTCAATTCCTTCAAACCCCAAACAAGACATCATCATTTGCAGTAACCTGCTGCTTCCTGGGAGGAGCTAACTGTCTCCTTCAGAAGTCTCTACCTAGAAGGCTGTATAGCAGGACAAAGAAAAGGACTCTGGCAGGCACTGAGGGAGGAGCCTCACATCACAGATTTTACCTTTTTAAAGACAAGGTCTCACTATATAACCCTGGCTGGCCTTGAACTCCTGAGTGCTGGGATTGAAGATACGCCCCACCAAGATCACAGCTCTTCTGACACAGCTACGGCTGGGTGGACATGGAAGAGATGCACGCTGCTATCTAGGACCCTTTTCTCAGTCCTTGGTCACAGAGCAGAACCAGTTCTGCGGTGCAGGAGCCTGCTCTGTTCTCCATGGTGGGCTTGGGTTTATATTTAACAATGCAGTGCTGAGCAGCCGCCCACCAGGCGGGAACTCTAGGAAAAGGGAAGCCTGAGACCTGACATCCAGCACTCTCGTGGAGAGAAAACCTTGTGTCATATGAATGCATCGCCTGTCAATTACAAAACCTGTGGCCTGTAGGGAAGGGTAGAACAGAAGGTGGGACATCCAGGAGGCAGAGAGGATTCTGGGATAGAGCCAGGAACAGCAAGATTCACCCGACAGATGCATGGTACCTGAGCACAGGTAATCAGCCATGTGGAGGAATGTAGTTTAAAATAATTGGACTATTTTAAGCTATGATCTAGTCAGAGAAGAGCTTAGATAAATGGCTACCGTATTTGTAAATATACTTTGAGTCTGGGTCTTATTTCTTGGAACATGACACCGGGAGGAAGAACCAGACTTAACCTCTACACTCTCCCTCCTCATAGACTCATGGCATGAGCCACAGCAGCAAAGCACTCAGGGCTTCTGACACACAAGGCCTCCGGAAGCTAACGCAGACAAGAGCCACTTGTCATGGGCAACTGACTTTGTTTGTATGTTTTTTAAAGATTTGTTTGTTTATTTATTTATTAATTATATGTAAGTACACTGTAGCTGTCTTCAGACACTCCAGAAGAGGGAGTCAGATCTCGTTACGGATGGTTGTGAGCCACCATATGGTTGCTGGGATTTGAACTCAGGACCTTCGGAAGAGCAGTTGGGTGCTCTTACCCGCTGAGCCATCTCACCAGTCCCATGGGCAACTGTTAAGGTGACACTAGCTGTCTGTGTTTGTGGCAAATATCTGTCAGTAAGATGAATTCTTGGAAGTGGAGGGCACCACGTCACAGCTGCGTGTCCTTACTGGTCAGCCCTGCATCTCCCCAACCTCAGAGAGCTTTGGCTGACCATGAAGCAGCTCCTGCCAGATGCTGGGAGCACCCAAGGCCACAAGGCTCTGGACTCAGCAGCAGGTAGACAGGCTTAGGCTGTAAGGCTCCTCAACTGTAATCTGCCATGCGAGCTCGGCCCAGCCTCATCTACTGCCCTACCACGAGCAGCTCTCATGGTGTAGGATCCCAGGGCCAGGGCCTCGTTTTGGACTCACCCTGTGCCTGCAGCTTGAAAGGCTGAGACGCTGATGAACTTACTCCATTGGCTGCAGAGGCCAGCCTCCGGATTAGATTTCCACCATTTTAAAATTCGAAATCAGCCCTTAAGCAGGGTGAGTGGTGAGCAAGGCTGGCTGAGGAGGGAGTGCCTGAGGCACTTCCCACAGTCCGACCATCACTGTCTGTCCATCCTGTCTTGGGTCACCTCCTACCCCACAAGGCCTGGTGGCAGCTATTCAAGTGAGAGGTCTCAGGCTCCCCTGTCTTCAGAGGATGAGCAATGCTGAAGGGCAGGGGCCGAGGCCTCGCTCATCCCAGTCAGGTCAACAGCAGCCGCCTCACCAGCGTGTGCAAAGGGCAAAGCACAGCTGGCTTCCTGCTTCCCGTGGGACACAGGCGGACAGCAGGTGTAAGCACAGTGAAGTGGCACCAGGAACCCCAATTTTCCCAGGGAGAGAGCACTTACCTTTCCGGATCTTGTCGTGGAAATTGATGGCATCCACAGAGGCAGTTACTATGTTGGTCTTGCAGTGGCGCGCAGCCACAATCCCAGCCACCTCATCCATGAGCTTCATGGTGACACCTGCAGAGAAAGGGGTGGGCTGGGGAGACATTCCACACCCTGGAAACAAGTCCTCTACCCTCACCGGCCAGGGCTCCAGCTAGCAGCAGGCTGGGAAGCAGCATGCGATGGATGATGACTCTCGCTTTAAAGCTGAACCCCTCAGGGTGTCTGACCGTGGTGTCAGGTGAGATCCTAGGCGAGCGACAAAGTGATAGTCTCTTTCTAGTTCTCCTCAAACCTCACTCTGCCAGGAAAGGTCCTGACAGTGTCCCCTGGGAGGACGCCAGTCAAAAACATGAGCTGCTTAGAAATGGTGGCACACTTCTGTGACCCATATACTCACAGGCCATCCTGGGCCACATAGCAAGATCCTATCTTAAATCAATAATGACAAAGTCAGATAACTCAGAACAAGGACAGCTCAGAATCACCAGTCCGTCTGTCCTTCCTTCCTTCCTTCCTTCCTTCCTTCCTTCCTTCCTTCCTTCCTTCCTTCCTTCCTTCTCTCCCTCCCTCCCTCCCTCCCTCCCTCCCTCGTTCCCTCCCTCGTTCCCTCCCTCCCGTCTCTGCCTCCCAAGTGCTGGGATTAAAGGTGTCCCACCACTATCCCACATCCCCAGTCCTTCCTAAAGGGGGCTGAGAAGGAGGCAATTTCTGGGTAATGGCTGAAACTTAGAGAAACAAACTGTGATTCAACTGCTTCACACCAGGGACAGAGATGCTCAGAGAAACAGGCTCACAAACGCCATTCCGACCGCAGCCAGAGAGAAGCAGCAGCACAAACAGTGGTCTGCTAAGGAAGGTCAGAGATGTAGAGGGTCGGGAGACCCAAGGGTCCCTAGATATGGCAGAGCAGAGAGGAAGTGGGGTGAGTGCCAGGGGCACAGGGTTTTTCTTTTAGAGAAATGTTTCCCAACCAAAACTCTGAAGCTTGAAATGCTCCGAGAGCTAAACTCTTTGAGTACAGATGTGATGCCACAAGCAGCAAATTTCATACTGCAGAACTGTTTAACCCACAAAATCATTACAAATACCATACTGTGAGAATGTAAGCCCTACTGAGGAAAACAGCATAGTGGGTCCTCAACACTGGAAACACAGCCACCCCAACAGTGCAAACATAGCTCTGCAGGCCTCCCCACCTCTCCATTCCTCTGCCTTGCTAAATACTGTTACATTACCTGCCTAAGGCTAGCCACCAAGGTCCATTCCCTTATTTGGCTACTTCTTCCTCCTGAGGCTGACTACCAAGGTCCAGCTATCAAAGTATTGAAGTCCAGCAATTAAAAGCCTCCTTTGGTTCACCTACTTAACACAGCCAATTAAAATTAAACCTCTCACCCTAATACAAGGTTCCCCTTTCCGTTTATAAACTGCCATTTGTCTACAGGCCCCGGCTCTCTCCTTTCTGTCCAGAGGCAGTTCTCTGTCCTCTTCTGTCCCTCGTTCCCTTCCCCTTCTTCCTGTCCCCTCTCTTGTGTTTGTCTCTTGTTCCCTGCCCTTTGTCCCTTTGGAGTAAAAGTATCTCCTTCGTGCTGAGATCTTGGTCTTGGGGTTCCTGAGCTGATACTGATCTCTTACACCCACGATCCAGCAGTCTACTTCCTGGGTGTAGAGCCAAAGGAGCCTGCCTCTCTGTCAGGACAATTATTTATTCAGGTGTATGTGTGTAGTCTACACCTATGCGTGTGAGTGCACTTGTGTGAGTGCCTATGCAGATGTGAGACTCAGCATGATCGTAACGATTACAAGGCAACTTTTGGGAGTTGGTTTTCTCTTCCCACTATGTGGAAAGTGGAAATTGAATGCCGGTCATTAGTCTTAGTGACAAGTGCCTTTACCCAATGAGCCATCCTGCCAGCCCTATTTGTTTATTTTTATTTAAATTTTATCACCATCATCATTGTGGGCATGCACACATGCGCATGCATGTACCACAGGAAGCACATGTGGAGGTCAGAGGACAACTCATGGATCCACCATTATGTGGATCACAGGAATCAAACTCAGCTCCCTGGATCCACACAGCAACTGCTTTCCTCACTGAGCCATTTGTCAGTCCCTTGCCAGCTTATTTTTGAGACAAGGTCTTGCTAATGTAACCTAGATTGTCCTTAAACTCGAGATTCTCCTGCCTTAGTGTCCCAAGCACTGGGATCATAAAAGCTACAAAAGCATCAACCACCAACAGATGTGAGGACGTTCAGAAAGCTCGGTGCTCATTATTCTCAGACGTGCAGAGAGAGAGCAAAACTGAGAGGCGCCCAGTCCATCTCTCCGAGAAAGCCCAGCACTAGTACAGTCACAGCCTTCATGTGCTGGCAGGTGACAGCACCGCCCACCAGGAACCACGTTTATTAACGGGACTTTCTCTCTCTCTCTCTTTTTTTATTTTATTTATTTATTTTGCTTCTGCCTCCCAAGTGCTGGGATTAAAAGGCGTGCGCCACCACTGCCAGGCTCTCTTTCTTTCTTTTTTTTTAAGATTTATTTAGTATTGTAAATAAGTACACTGTAGCTTCAGATGCACCAGAAGAGGGCGTCAGATCTCATTATGGGTGGTTGTGAGCCACCATGTGGTTGCTGGGATTTGAACTCAGGACCTTTGGAAGAGCAATCAGTGCTTTTACCTGCTGAGCCACCTCTACAGCCCCAACAGGACTTTGCAGGAAGTGGAAAGGTTCAGCTAACCCTAATGAGGGGGAGAACTGACTGCAGGCACCATATTCAGAGTGCCACACACAGGTGCCAGTCCTGCTCAGCCTACGCAGGTCTAGAGCCCACTTCTCTTACCCAGAAGGTCTAGAGCCCACTTCTCTAGGTCTAGAGCCCACATCTCTTAGCCAGAAGGTCTAGAGCCCACTTCTCTTAGCCAGAAGGTC